>NC_088872.1:5643050-5943050 GCF_032884065.1 Artemia franciscana
AAGGTTTATGCTGATTTTAAATGTATAAGTTTCATCAAGTTCAATCTTACCCATCATAAGTTACAAGCATGATAAAGTTTAACTTGTTTTTGAAAAAAAGGAAAACATCCCTTAAAAGTCTTAAAAATCCTACACAGACAGTCTCAAGCCTATTACCTCGGACTCAGTATATATTCATGCCAACAAATATTATGCTACTATGGGAAGCCAGTCCATGGTAGATAAATCAGCTAGGAAGAACGTCGTATACAGTTTTTCTCACTCAAAATAAGGAAATCATGACCATTCCCAGAGAGGAAACAAGAATTCACCTTGAATTCCCAGAGAGGAAACAAGAAATGTTTCCTATTTGTATTCCTCTATAGGTACAAATTCACCTTGGCTAGAATACCATCTATCTCTATTTCTACCAACTTGAGCGTTTAAATCTCCTTTTAAAAACAGCAAATTTCTACCAACGACCCTGTCTTTTTGCTCCTGTAACTGCAAGTAACATTTATCTGAGTCACTGGTATCTCCATCAGTCGATTCCGCAGGGGCATACACTACTAAAACTGATACCCCGATCTTTTTATTCATAAATTGAGCAATTAGTATTCTATTGTTAATACCTTCCCAGCCTAAGCTAGACTTAGCAGCTCCCTTATTCATCATGAGCCCTACTCCCTGTCTATATACCCCATCCTTCCTGCCTCAGTAAACAAATTCTATATCACTTAATTTCATACTTCCTACCCCAGGGATATAAGTTTCTGAAACTCCTAATAAGTACAGTTCAAATCGCCTGAATTCGTCAGTAAAAATGTCAGTACAGGACGGAGATCACATATCTACACCGAAGCACTTAAGCCGGCTTAGAACCGGACAGCAAGAAGTCCCTGGTACCTCCTTTATGAAAATATATATTTTGCAATCCTGGGCCCATCTTGGTCACAACACGGTTTTCAGAACTTGGCGATGCTCTTCTATCAAAAGAAGTCGAAATCCTGCACAGATAGTCTCAAGCCTATTACCTCGGACTCAGTATATATTCATGCCAACAAATATTATGCTACTATGGGAAGCCAGTCCATGGTAGATAAATCAGCTAGGAAGAACGTCGTATACAGAGTTGACTTTTGTAGTCAGAATCCTAAAACCTGCTATAGTTATAGACTTAAGTAAAAGTCATTTTTTTATATCAATTAAAAAAAACTTTCCAAAAAGGAACTTTTTCAAAGAAAAGTAAACGCCATATTAAACTCTAGATCATAAGATACAAGTATCTGTTAAAATCAAACAGTTAGTGGTAACGAATTGTAAGTAAGGAAAGACCCGGCTCAATAGTAACTGAAACTAAAAAAAAGGGAACTTTGATTCCAATAGATACATCAAAGGAATAGAATGTTTATGCTGATTTTAAATATATAAGTTTCAGCAAGTTTAATCTTACCCATCAAAAGTTACAAGCATGATAAAGTTTAACTTGTTTTTGAAAAAAAGGAAAACATCCCTTAAAAGTCTTAAAATCTTTATGAAACCACACTCTCAGATTCAGCGTATCAGAAAACCCTACAGTAGGGGCTTCAAGCTCCTATCTGCAAAAATGTGGAATTTTGTATTTTTTGCCAGAAGAAAGATCACGGATGCATGTTATTTGTTTTTTTTCCAGGGGTGATCTTATCAAGCCAGTGGTCCTAGAATATTGCAAGAGGGCTCATTCGAACGGGAATTAAAAGTTATAATGTCCTTATTAAGTAACCAAAAAATTGGAGGGAAACTAGGCCCCCTCCCACGATCATTCTTTTCCCAGTCACCGGATCAAAATTTTAAGATAGCCATTTTGTTCAGATGGTCGAAAAATCTAATGACTATGTCCTTTAGGACGACTATATCCCCCACAGTCCCCGAGGGAAGGGCTGCAAGTTATGATCTTTGCTCATTGTTTAAATACAGTATTGGTTATTGGGAAGTATACATACGTTTTCAGGGAGATTTTTTCTGGTGAGGGGTCAGGGTCGGGGGTTACATGGGAGGATCTTTTCATGAGGGAAGAGAAATTCCCATGAAGGGGGCACTGGATTTTCCAGCATGATTAAAAAAAAAACAATGAGAAATTAAATATAAAAAAAGTTTTTTTTCAACTGAAAGTAAGGAGCGGCATTCAAACTTAAAACGAAGAAAAATTATTACGTATATGAGGGGTTTTTTACCCTTCTCAATACCTTGCTCTTTACGCTAAAGTGTTTTAGTAATTTCAAAAGAGCTATTTATCTTTGTGGTTCTGGGGTCATTTTTGAAGAACTGGAACAAAATTCAAACTTTAGCGTAAAGAGCGAGATATTGACGAGGGGGTGAGCCCCCTCATATACGTAATAAAACATACGAATATAGAAGTTTGTTACGTAAGTTAATGCGTAGGTTACCTATATTTTTCACTAATAAAAACGTTCATAAATAAATTGAAAGTTCTAGCGGCCTTTTTAAGTAATCAAAAAAATTGGGGGGGGGGCATCTAGGCCCCCTCCCCCACCTCTTTTTTTCAAAATCGTCCAATAAAATTTTGAAAAAGCCACTTAGCCAAAAAAGTACCCTTAATATGCAAATTTCGTTTTAATTACTCATGCACGGTGAGCCAAAATCAAAACCTGCATTAATCCAAAACCGTTCAGAAATTAAGGAAAAAACGAGTTTTTTTTAACTGAAAGTAAGGAGCAACATTAAAACTTAAATGAACAGAAGTTATACCCGATATGAAAGGGGCTATCCCCCGTCAACGCCCCACTCTTTATGCTAAAGTTTGACTCATTCTCACATCTATTGTTTTACTTTTTAAAACAATAAAAAACTGAAGTGTAAAGAGTGGGCGTTGAGGGAGGGGATAGCCCCTCAACGTTTTCAAAATTTGAAATAGCTATTTTGTTCAACGCATCTGAAAAGTCCTAAAGTTATGTATTTAAGGATAACAGTGACAACCCCCCTCCCCCACAGCCCTCAGGGCAAGGGTTGCAAGTTATGTCCTGGGGGATAAATGCCGAAGCGTTTTGGGCGTTGCGCGGATTTTGGGGCAATAGCTATTTTGTTCAACATTATTGAAAGGTCCGGAAATTATGTCTTCAAGGATGACAAGCCCTCAGACCCCTCAGGACAAGGTTTGTAAGTTATGCCCCGGGGGTATATAAAGTTTTTATAGAAACGGTGATCGTGTGAACTTCGGAGGGGCTCATTGGACTGACTCTCCTTTTTTTAGCGACCCTCCCCTTGTTACCCCCTCCCTCTGGGAAAGTAAGCACCTGAATGTAATTTTTCAAACAACATCTAAAATTATGCATCTAAAAGGCATGAGCACCGGCGAGGGGGCGGCACTGGGACCTTGCCCCCACCCTGGAAATTTGGGACTATAAAGTAATTATAAGGAAACCAAAGGAAGAAGAGCAGAATAGGGGAAAACAACGGAAAATATGTGTGTTGCCCCATTGTTGGCTGCCTGCCAATAGATTTTGACCATTAATAAGGAAAATTTAAGTTTTGATTTGTTACCGTGTGACCCCTTTCCAGTTTTCCACAAACACGTTTTCTATGTAATTTGATTGTAAAAAAAAAAAAAAAAAAACAATTTCTTCATTGTAATAAATGGTAAGTAAATAACGATCCTTGTCAATAACAAAAGTGTAAGAGCCCTAAAGTGTAAAGAACCAGCTTATTATAGTGATCCTAAATACGTATTTGTTTATAAGTAATTAGCGCAGTTATTAGTACACAAAAAATTTCGTATAATTATAAAAAACACAAGGAAAACAACTAATAAGAAGCAATTTTGGTAAAAATACGCCGTCAACTTTGCTTGCAAAGGAAGAGTACCCATGAGCTGATGAATGAAGCCACTATAATCAGAAACATTTCTTCTGAACGGAATGCTGGGAATTTTTGTATTTTCCCTGTGAACAAAAACCTTTTTTCCTTTTTTATTATCGATTATTTTTTTCCATGGGGGATTGTATTTATCTAGTTGTCACTTTGAAAAAAATTTAATTTTTTACAGTTACGAAGTATAAAGGTGTCGAATATATTGGTTTTTGGTATTCAAAATTAGATTAAAAATATTGAATTAAACGCAACTTTTAATGGTTGACGCTAAACTTAAAGGTTTGTATATATTTGAAATTAACATAATAAGCAAATTCGTTTGAAATACCTATTGATATAAAAATTCCGTTTTTTTTTTTTAGATTTTTGGTTACTATTGAGCTACATCGCTCCTTACTTGCACTTCGTTACCACGAACTGTTTGGTCAGCTAACTTTTGTTGAAATCTTTGGTTGATGAAAGTTCTTTTTTTAAGAGTGAATAGACTGAACGAAAATGTAGACCATAGCATAATTGACGCTACTCATTCTGCTCAAGGAAAAAAAAATCCAAGGCTTTAAGATATACAAAAGAAATACTATGCCGTTTGATATTTGATATTCAAAGGCCTCATAAAGAATGAGGCCTTTTTTTGATATTATAAGATTATTGGTTCGGTGCCATCACGCTTGTGAATTAATAATAAATAAACACGCACCCGTGATCTTTCTTCTGGAAAAATATACAAAATTCAACATCTATGCGGATATGAACTTGAAACTTCTATAATAGACTTCTCGGATACTCTGAATCTAATGATGTGATTTTCATTAAGATTTCCTGACTTTTAGGGGGTGTTGCCCCTCTTTTTCGAAAATTAGGCAAATATTTTCAGGCTCGTACCTTTTGATGAATAACGCTAAACCTAAAGGTTTGTATCTATTTGAAATCAACATAATGAGCCGATTCATTTGAAATACCTATTGATATCAAAATGCTGTGTTTTAGAGTTTTGGTTACTATTGGGCCGCATCACTCCTTTACAGCAGTTCGTTACCACGAACTCTTTAATGAGCTAACTATTGTTGAAATTCCAGGTTGAGGAAAGTTTTTTTTTTTCAAGATTGAATAGACAGAACGAAAGTGTAGATTACAGCTTAATTGACGCTACTTACCCTGCTCAAGAAAAAAAATCCAAGGCTTTAAGATGGATAAAGTATGACCCATTTAATAAGTAAAATCTATTCATATAAAAACTAGGAAATTAACTAAGCACTCTTGGGATCCTTTTGAAGTTGGATCCTTAAGATTAAGGGTAGCAAGGCTTTCCTTCAGAAATGCTAGAATTACTAAGAAGATTGGCATCCAATTTTCCATGTTGACGATGTCCTCCACCTCTATTTCTATTTCCCCCTCTACCCGTGTTAAAGTTGTAACTATTTCTGCTCATGTTGCACATGTTTCCTCTTTGTTTATATTCGTTATCGCCGCTTCTTGTTGGTGTATGCTCCAAACTATGCTTATCTGTATTTAACTCGTTATTTGCTGGGATTTTCTGCTTCTCCTTCTCAATTTTTATTCCAAGATCTTTCCTCTGACTACTTGCTCTGCTTGTATTAAAATACGGCTTACTCCTGTTAAAACGGGATATTTCCTCAACTCTGTCGTTCAAAACCTGAATTTTATTTTCAAGCTGAAAAACTAAATCCGAGTGGCGTTTAGCAGAATTTCTTAGCTCTTCGTTGAGCCTATCATAAGACTCTTTAAATCTTTTCTCCCTTTCTGAAGCCTCTTTTTTCTCTTCCAGTAGCTGAAATGATAATTGAAATTTGTCATCAATTATTTTCCTCAGCTCTTCTGTGAGCCTATCAAATGACTCTTTGAATCTTTTCTCCTTTTCTGCAGCCTCTGTTTTTTCTTCCAGAATTTGAAATGAGAATTGTTCTTTTTCCTCAATAGCATTTTTTAGCTCTTCTTTGAGCCTATCAAACGACTCTTTGGATCTTTTCTCTTTTTCTGCAGACTCTTTTTTCTCTTCCAGTAGTTGCACTTCTAGTTGCTCTTTTTCATCAACTGATTTCCTTAGCTCTTCTTTGAGCCTATCAAACGACTCTTTGGATCTTTTCTTTTTTTCTACAGCCTCTTTTTTCTCTTCCAGTAGTTGCACTTCTAGTTGCTCTTTTTCATCAACTGATTTCCTTAGCTCTTCTTTGAGCCTATCAAATGACTCTTTGAATCTTTTCTCCTTTTCTGCAGCCTCTGTTTTTTCTTCCAGAATTTGAAATGAGAATTGTTCTTTTTCCTCAATAGCATTTCTTAGCTCTTCTTTGAGCCTATCAAACGACTCTTTGGATCTTTTCTCTTTTTCTGCAGCCTCTTTTTTCTCTTCCAGTAGTTGCACTTCTAGTTGCTCTTTTTCATCAACTGATTTCCTTAGCTCTTCTTTGAGCCTATCAAACGACTCTTTGGATCTTTTCTCTTTTTCTGCAGCCTCTTTTTTCTCTTCCAGTAGCTGCACTGCTAGTTGCTCTTTTTCATCAACTAATTTCCTTAGCTCTTCAGTCAGCCTATCAAATGACTCTTTGAATATTGTCTCCTTTTCTGCAGCCTCTGTTTTTTCTTCCAGAATTTGAAATGAGAATTGTTCTTTTTCCTCAATAGCATTTCTTAGCTCTTCTTTGAGCCTATCAAACGACTCTTTGGATCTTTTCTCCTTTTCTGCAGCCTCTTTTTTCTCTTCCAGTAGTTGCACTGCTAGTTTCTCTTTTTCATCAACTGATTTCCTTAGCTCCTCTGTGAGCCTATCAAATGACTCTTTGCATCTTTTATCCTTTTCTGCAGCCTCTGTTTTTTCTTCTAGTGGTTGAAACGAGGATTGTTCTTTTTCCTCAACTGTGTTTCGTACCTGTTCTTTGGGTTCACTATACTTTCTGATGGCCCACCACACTGCTATGCCAACACATGAGACTGGAATACTGATTGCAAGTGTTTTCATATCTTTCGCTTTCAAATGTTTTTCTTAACTAATTCCTATTGCATGCGACGCTTCGTATATATAATAGGTATGACGTCATTTTTGTCGAACTACAATGATGCTTATACGAGGAGTGACGTCATACTTTTTGCACCCGTGTAATGCTTGCTTAATTTGAAATGACGTCATCGCATTAGATAAAAGTATCGAGGGCATCAATGTTAGCAATCTTTTTTCCCTCCTGCATCATCTTGTGTCAATTCACACCCGGAAGGCAGTGACTTCCTAAGATTGTTCTCTTGTTGCTTCAGGTTTGTGAAGGTTTCAGGGTAGTTTCACTTTTTTTTAAGTGTTACAAAAGTGAAAGTAAATAATTAAAATCATATGTTAAATTTGACAACGCTTACCGTCCGTACAAATTGAAACATTTGCAACATGATGGTTCCCAAAGACAATTTTACCGACAAACAAAACCTACAACTTCTTTAGGTTTTTTTTTATATATATCTTTTTCCATTCATTTCGCTGATTTTCACTCCATTGTAATCAGAGGTCCTAGTACCCTTTTAAAGATTCAAATGGATCGGAGAGTGGATACCCCCAGACAGCACATATTTTCCCAAAATACAACTGATAGAAATCTTGAGATCATTATTTTTGTCGTAGAAACTTCAAAAAAGGTTTATTTAACTGGACATTGAAAAAACCTTTTTTAATAGTCAAAAATGATTGCAGGGCAACGAGCCTCCCCATTCTTATCAATTCCCAAAACACATCTAATCAAAATTCTGAGATGACCAATTCGTTCACCGTAGTTGAAAGATCTGGAAATTATATCTTTGAGGATAACATCACCACCACCCCTCAGAGGTCTCAGCACAAGGGTTATAAGCTATGCCCCGAGGACATATAATATTTTTATGGAAAGATCGGTCATATAAATCCTGGAGGGGGTTTATTTGACTGGAAATCAGATGTTCTTGTTCCCTTTTTAAGAGTCAAAGTGATCGTGGGCAGCCACCCCCTGCCCCCTCCCTCTACGCTTTATTTTCCACAAATACATCTAATAAAAATTGGAGCTCATTTGATTGTAAGTTGGAAGTTTTAGTGCCCTTTTTAAGTCACAGTGTTAAGGTGAAATTTAAACTAAATTAAGACACTATGTGAATGCTCATTGTCAAAATAGCGCATCTCAAGAATTGATTTGGGTATTAAGTTGAAACTTTCAGAGAATACTTAAAGGGAATGATGATGTCACCAAAAGACAATATGTCACTATTGCTAATACTAGTGTTACTTCTCCATTTACTACTACTACTAGAACTAATTCTATTGCAACTACTTGTAGGGCTAAGAGCCTTGAGATAAAACCTTCAAGAAGTATATAAATATATAAGTTAAGGTTTAAGGGTAAGTTGTGCGAATTTTGAACTAGCCAGAAGGCAATGTAACTAATGACGCTAAAAGTATTAAGATGAAACTTTTAGGGAACGTTTAGAAGTTACAATTAAAGGAAAAGACTGTATGCAAGCAGGTTTTCAAAAGGGCATATAAGCAATATCATAGGCAGCACCGTTCTATAATAGCTAAAAATATCATAGAAACTTTCAAAGGAGCTAATTAAACTCAAACTTAAAAGTTCTTGTGCCGTTTTTAAGAGTAGCCAAAGATTGGAGGGCAAGCAGCCCTTTTCTCAAGTCCCTTCATTTTCCAACCGCATCCAGTCAAAATTTTGAGGCAGTCATTTTGTTCAGCATAGAAGAACGGTCAGCAAACTATTTTTTACAGATATTAAGCATGTCAACCCCCCCCCCCACGGCCGTTACGCATGGAGGGAGGTGTGAGAAGCCCCCGCCAAGGTTTTTAGTCACTCGGTAAGAAAGAGTAGTCGGTAAAATCGTGTCGATTTTTCTGATGGCACTAAAATTCTTTGTTCGGTTCAATAAAGACCAGGAAAACACTGACATGTCATCTACATAAAATTCGAACTTGGTCGGTAAACGGAGCAGTTTTAACGACTACTGCCGTTATTTTACATATGGTACCACGATTTTGTACCAAAATCTGAATCTCGGTTGGTAAATGCAACGGTTTTACCGATTCGTGTAGTTATTTTATGTTTTGTATTTGAAACGGACACTATTCTAAGTTTCGAAATTAACAGCCTGTAAAAATGACCAGCAAGTCGGAAAATTCTCTTACTCCCCCCTCCCCAAACATTTTGCACAATAAAGACCCTGACCCCCACAATTATGGAATTGGTTCATTATGCTTTAAAACTAAATGTTACTTTAAAATAAATCAAAAGGCATTGTATTTATGTTTGCCATTAAGACACCTCAGCAATATATCAAGAAGGATTGGGGATAATAAGTTGAAACTTTTGGGGATACTACTTGTACTACCTCTGCTCTTACAATCTAAATAAATAAAAAGAGTGTAAGTGTATACAGGTTGTCAAAAAGCTTAGATAGAACCTTTTGAGAGTGATATTAAGTTTTATTTTTGAGGTCAATTTCGGAATCTATAAGATTAAAATTAAAAAATGCTATTTGTGCCAGGATTAAAAATTGTTGAAAAGTTTCTCCAACATATAAATAGCAACCCATACTATGGATTCTTACAGGAAAAAATTAAAAAGATATAAAATGTAATTTTTTTCATGAAAAAGACTATGTCAATAAAAAACGAAGAGAAAGTAATTTGAAAACTTTTTTCACAAACAAAAATTCCAAAGAAAAGTAAAAAGCTCCATTAGGCCAAGAATGAGCAAAAACAAATTCAAAAAGCTTCCAAGCGTAAAACTCCAACAAATCACTATCAACAAATAAACGAAACTCAAAACCAACAGAAATTACAATAAATAGCCAAGTGAAACTCAAAACAAGCAAAAATTAACATGAGTAGGGCTGATTACCCCCATGGCCTCTCAAGACCAGAACAAAATTTGCACTTTTGCAGGTTTTGGACTTAAACAGTGAGAGGGGGAGGCAAGGCCCAAACTCTTGTTTGCGGTGGTTATTGTGTGTATCGGGTTTGACGTGCATATCCAACTTAAGTTCAACTCGTTTTGAGACTTATTTATTCATTTTTCTTAGTACCTATTGTATGTTTGTTTCCTATGAAGGTATGTTTAGTTTCTGTTCGTTTTGGGTTTCATTTATTCTTTAATGGTTGTTTTTTTTTAGTTTGTTCCTTTATATTAGTACTTGTTGTATGTTTTTGCTACGATTGTTTATTTAATTTCTGCTCGTTTTGGGTTTCATTTATTCTTTAACATTTATTTTTGACATTATTTGTTATGTTGCCTCTTATTAATCTTTCAGTAATACTCAGATTGATTTTTGCGAAATGGTTTTTTCTTTACTAAAAAATCTTGATCGAAAAAATTGTATTTCATTTTGCTATGGAAACGGATCTATGTGATTCTTATAAAATGATTGTCATGATCTTGGGAATAAAGAGTGCAGTAGATGCTCTGGAAATATCCTCTTTGATTCTTCGTGATTATAGAAAAGGGAGATGTTAGCAAAAGCCATAGCGAAATAGAAAAAAAAATAAGAAAATAATAAACATAAAGACAAAAAGCTAAAAATAATTTCAACGATGTTTTTGTAATTTTCTCTATTAAAAAAAAAAAAAAAAAAAAAAAAAAAAAAAAAAAAAAAAAAAAAAAAAGGAGTTTTTTTTTAATTTATGACACATAGAGCCCATTACACCCTTTACTCTTTCCGCTGCCTCGACTATGGAGAGTAAAGGAGTTATTTATTTGTGGAATCTTGCATTTTCAAATAAAACATGCAAAATAAACAATTATTAGACTTGGATTTTTGTGTATAATAACTTAGATATACCACAGCACCCTACTTTAACGCAGTGAAAGAGCACTTTTTAAGCGTTTTTTTAAGTTACTGGCTTAAATTGGAAATAAAACAAAAACATTATGACACTTTCAGCCATTTCCGTTAAGGTTCGACAGTATCTTCAATATCATACAGAACGGTAAACATTCCCATCAAGTCGGAGTAAAGTTGCTTTCGAATTGTAATTCATGTAAACTAAATCAAAAAGCGCTCGATCTGACAAGTTGTTTGTCAGTCGATTAAGAAATCATCGGTACTAGTCTGTCAAACCGAACACACCCAATAAGTGAAGTCAGGTTAATTCTAATGAAATATACCAAAACATGGTGATAATATAATACTTTAGAAACAAAATTATGGAAACTACAACAGAGAATCATGGAAAGCAGCCTGCGCAGAACGCATTATATTAAACATCTAACCTAACCCCTAACCACCTCCATACACTAAATATTTAATAAAAAATATACATACATCGTAGTTTTTCTCACTCAAAATAAGGAAATCATGACCGATCCCAGAGAGGGAAACCGGTTTCTGTCAGATCCTGCACAGTGTAATTCTTGAGTGTGAATAACAGACAAGTACCAAATCCTCTTTCGAATTTCTGGGAAAAAATTATACTTCCGTGCTAAGTTAACAGAGAATTTCCAGCAGAAGGCTCAAAATATCTGGTCATGCATGCTTACAAAAATCAAATGGCTCTAAGAAATGAGGACTCCTGGCTGGATAATCTTAGGCTCAGTATGATTGACTTCTTCGTTTCTTCTTAAAAAATATGGAGGAAAATAGACATACTTTAAAGGTCTTTTGTTCCATAGCCTAATGACTTTCATGAAAAATCAATTGCTCCATTGGCTTTTGTGCAAAATGAAAGACTTTTCTTTTTTCGATTTTTTTTTCGTAATATTGCATTTTGAATTCTCTGCCATTTTATCCATTCGTCTGCCATTCTCCATTAATCTTTTCAGTTAGATTCCTGACTAATAACCAAACTACATAGTCAAATAATGAATGTGAACCAGCTGAAATGATCAAATTTTGTAAGGGAAAGTACTAAACCAATACAATTTGATAAAAGGATGGGCCTAATGCAAGAATTCTACAAGTTGGGTTACAGATCACATAGGAGCCAAGAAAAAACTTTTACAGATTTAGTGACGGACCAGGACAAGTAGAACAACCATATTTATTTGTTTTTAACTGCATACAACAACAAAATTTGCGAATGTTTAATGAATTACAATAGGAGCCCAGTGGACAGTAATGAACATGTCAAATTACCCAATTTGCAAATGAGCAGAACTAGCGTGTTAGAATTAACAAATTCACCAAATTCGTTCTATAGAAGCCAAAGGGAACCAAATGACCACCTTCAATCACCAAATTTACAAATAAGTGGAACTAGTGAGATAAAACTGCCGAATCCAAGGAAATCGGTAACGTATGGAAGCCAAATGAACTTGTCAAATTACCAAATTTGCAAATGAGTGAAACTACTACGATATAACTACCGAAATCACCAAATTTATTGACGAATGGGGACCAAATCAACACGTCAAATCACCAAATTTTCAATTAGGCTGAACTAGTGCGATAAAACTACCGAATCCATATAAATTGGGTAGCTAATGGGAATCAAATAAATGCTTTAGATCATGCAATATTAAAATTTTCGCCCCCAAAAATTTTTTTTTCGAAAACCAGTTGGGGGGAATTCCCCTCTCTTGGGACAATTCTAGTCGGGTCATCAAATACCATCTTAAGCGAGTTAACATGCACTTCCACAGATCTTAAATTGAAAATGTTCCATCATACTGAGGATATCTTCCAAACTTGAGTATCGAAAAAAAAACAAAAAAAAACTCAAATTGTCCACTAACCTACACAAAAATTCTAGTTCCATAGCTAACATAAAATACACCCGTAATAATTAAACACTACGGTATTTAGCTTGAAAAATTGTGCATGTTTCCAGCCCCTTCGAGAATTCTTTAAAAAAAAAATTATTCGAGGAACTTTCTAGAAAAATACAGTAATCTAGCTCATAATCAGGTAGATATTTCGGCTGGAATTCGTCGTTTGTCCGTTTTGACGTTTAGTATCATCTGTCAGAGATTACTCTTAAGCTAAGAAGATAATTGATACAAACAGTGTAATCAAGACCAACAATAGGTATTCTTTATCATATTTTACCTCTACTTTTTAAAGTGGTTACCCATTTTAACAAAACATTTATATTTATTTAATATAAACGGTTACCTAATATAAAAGAAAATAACGTAACATCAGTACTCTTTCTTAGATAGATATTCAAGTCAGTTTTTCTGTTGAAGAAGCATCTCGGAGGATCTAATAATGTAGCTGTTTATCAGTCAGATATATCGAGCAGAGTTCACGTAGCAGTGTCGTTCGACCTTCCAGGCGTTTAGCATCGCCTGTCATAACCTACTCTTAGGCAAGGAAGATGATTGATACGAAATGAATAATTAAAACCGACAACAGGTGTTCTTTATGATATTTCAACGCAGCTTTTAAAGGCTGTAGCCTAGTTTGATAAAAATATCTACGATTATCTAACATTAAAAGTTGCCTAATCTGAAAAAAAAAATGTAATAAAAAAATGTACTATCAGTAGTCTTTATCAATAGACGTTCAAAAGAGACTTTTTTATTAGAGACTTTTTTAGGAAGATTTGGCAATTCGACTCCTAATTAGTCAGATATCTCGGCCAGAATTCGTATGGCGATGTTGTATCGACGATTTTACGTTTTTCATCATCCATCAGAACTAAAATATTGGGCTAAAGAGACAATAGCTACAAACACTATGATTAAAACCAATACTATGTGGTCTTCGTGGCCTACGTGGCACTGTTTTTAAAACAGTCACTTAATTTAGCAGGTAAACAGCTCAAATAGTGCAAAAATTAATAATTAACCTAATAAAAAGTTTGGCTTACTTACTGGTACAACAAAACGTTCATACTTAGTAATTACTTCTTTCTTCTTTATTGGGTCTTCAGGATAGATGTTTTCATTGGCAAGGGCAACGAGCATCTCCCTTTTAAACTTGAGGGCTAATACAGATTTTAAATCTTGAGGTGGTGTCTAAAAATGGACAGTAAAATGAAAGATAATTAATGGAAAATTCATCTAATATTTAAATGCAATTATTATTATCTCCAGTTTAGCTGAATAATATGAATATACATCTTATTTATTTCTGGCTGTTTTCCAACATAATCTTCATCAAGATCGACGCACTTCTACATGTCGTTCTTCCATCCTTTTAGTCTGTTTTAGATGAAATCTGGAAACTTTTCATGAGCAATGTAATTACTGCGTCTTTCTATTCATCAGCGCTGTGAAAAATACACGCTTTTCGATTGTTCTTTGAGTTTTAGGGATAAAAAAAAGATCTGATGGGCTAGATACAGACTTCAAGATGCGTGTCGCTGCAATTTCAACCAAACTTCCATCAAGCCCCCCCCCCCCTGTTTCTAAAAATTTTTTATTTTCGCATCTTCATTTAAATGAAACAAAACGAAGAAAAATTCTTTCCTTAATCCCTATATTTTTGTGAATTGGTGCCTCTGTACAAGGAGCGAGAGACTCCACAAAGACATACCTTACTTCTAACAATACCTCAAGAATATAACTTACCTCTAAAATGTAGTTATCAAAGCCATAATGTTTATCCACAAGCTCCAAAAACCGCAGAGTACATGTGACTTCATATCTTTTGTCCAAGATTTCACTATACACAACCCGCTTATACAAAGTTGGAACCCAAAAATGAGAGAATCTTCTGACTTTTGGGTGACGCTTTTTGAAGCCTTGAATAACACCTTCACCACCCCATAAGCCTTCATCGAACTCCTTTGGATACTTCAACGGAATTTGGACATTAACAACTTTTTGACTGAAAATGATTATGAACCAGATGAATAAGAAAAACAGATAAGTAAGAAAACACTTCAGCAAAAGCAACAACATTTGAGGTTTTCCAAGTGGACTTAGGTACCGACTTGGTAAATAGTTTCAACAAGATTTCCATAATTACAATACAAAATAACGAAAATAGTTGCCAGCATTTTATTCCATGATGGCCGACATTCATTCCACGGTTTTGTATATTAAATGCAATTAACAGTTCTATTTTAAAGGAATCAACCTAAATACTTCTCTAAATCTTATTTGCACATGAAGAGAGGAGGGGAGCCTTTTTTCTAGTATTTGTCCGAGGAACATTCCCCATAGAAAAGATTAGAGTTAGTGCTATAAAAAGCGTGTGTTCTGCATGTTTACCTCCCATAAATCTGAAAAAACTTATTCCCCCCACATAATAGTCAGATCCATGTTAATCAGTATCCCAGATTATAGTTTGAATTGAGCAGTGTCTCACGAGATCTTCTTTTATCATTAACCACAACAGGTTCATTAGACCCCAATAAAAAATTCAAGATTTTTTAGGATACAAATTAGAAGCACTGACGAAGAGAAAGACGCAGCAATTACAACACAAATATTATATACACATACAACACAAATTTTTACTTGGAGCAGACCTCCCCACAGGGCCTAACCTCTGCACAACAAGCATGAAAAGGATTTTTTACTTTATATTTGTTCTTCTTCATCAGGTAACCGGGTCATATGCACCAAAAATAGGTTCTTTCACCTCTATGACAATCTGGCTGTGACACTGGTTTCTATTTATGGATCAAAAATAAGGCATATTTGCCTTATCACTTACTGTAAACACCAAAGGGAATTTAATATTTTAGTCTCTTTTTTAGCATCTACATGATCCCTCGAATAAAAATATTTTATCCTCATAGGAAGGAAGGCAGGATTTCAGAATTGAATTCAACGTTTCAGCAATTTTTTACTTGGAGCAGACACTCGAGAACTCTAGTTTTCTCGCATTGGGGCAATCAAATAAGAACTTTGTATTTGCCCCCAAACAAGGGCAAATAAAGAGCATTTATGACACAAAAGGAGTTTTCTCTTAAAGAAAATAGAATGCATCTGCCGGTTTCCATTTGTTTCTATTATTTTCTAATTATATAGAGACAGGCCTGGAAGCTTGTATACCTGCAATCTCATTGTATTCAACCCCTTTATGGCTAGGAATATGTTGGAGATATTAGTAAATTATCAATGCTGTAGATTGGGAGTCAATTAGGAAAATGACATATTCAGACATGTTGTAAAAATTTATAACCACATCTAAGGCAAGGCAGATGGCACTAAAAGAGACCACAAGAACGAGTAAATACAATAGCAGATCCATGTGTGAGGGAGACAGACAGGTTACAGCTCGGATAAAGGACGAATACAACTGTACCAGCTTAATCATCTTGTAGACACCCATCTGTATAAATCTTCCTACATTTAGGGCAGTACTTAAGCATATGATTTCCAAAAATACTCTGAACCAATCGAGTTGACATTGTACCTTTATTCGCTGGAACAAGGTGGGGTCGTTTCCGAGTGGGTAATTCAACAAAGGAATTGGCTTCAGTTATTTGTTGACTTCAATTATCTCTGATAAGAAGCTATTCCTGGACGAGCGAGCGTTGGGACAAACAGTCTTATTTGCAAAAGTATTTTCATATACTATATACTTATTGATACATATTTGAGCCTTTGAGAAATAATTATTTCTTTGACAGGAAGCTCCTTCTCAAGGGGGCATTAATCCAGACATATATCTCAATTTAGTGAAAAATGAGTTCATATATAGGCCCATAGCTATTCAAATTCTAGAATTTTAAAGAGCTTCAGGGGTGCTAAATGATGGTGGAGAGCAATAGAAGAAAATTTATATATGCTACTCAATCAGTAAAGATCAATAAAGAGACAAACTTTCTTACGATCAATTTAAACTGGGGAGCCATCAAGGAGGACATGATACTTTCAATGATCAAATACCTCCCAGCCATTAATGAGTTGACTGATGAAGTGGTAAATCTCTGGCAACAGGGTCTTGAAGCTAGGACCTTCACCGAAAGTATTACAAGCAGTCTTCTTAATTTTTTATGCACACACCCCTTGCACCTGCAGCACAAAACTGCTTACAGCAGGTAGCTGTTAACGGGGAAGGATTTTTGTAAATATTTTGCCAGCTTTCTTTTTCCATGAATAGCAACAGTAAACTCCCCAGTGGGCCAATGCTTAGGGCCCTTGTGACCTATAAGCTTTACTTTTATTGTTAGGTAAGGCAGATTTAGCTCTCTGATAGTAAGATAATTTTCAGGCTATGTTCAATGACATCGACATCACAATCTAGCAGAACAAAATTAAAATCCACTCCTTACTGGATCTCCCATGAAAGGGGCCAGTTCTCTTTACAACTGACAGAAGGTTGGCAAAACGGGTATTGGGGAGGATATCTCGATTCTTGTATGGATGTTAGAGGAGCCATATGATCTGATTGCAGGTGGAAAATCTTCATAAAATGGATTTCGTCATAGTATGATGAAGAACCAAATGACAGATCAACGACTGAAACTAAAATAAAATAGAAATTACACAAAAATGGGTCTGAGCATTCACGATGGAACCACAGCTTAGAAATTCGAACAGATCCATTTTAATAATAACAACGTTATTGGAACTGAAGACTTGCTCTTTTATGTTTGAGGTGACAAATAAAATGGGTTTATTCTCAAAAATGACAAGGAAAATGGGTTTATTATAGACATCCTTAGTGGAGATGTTGTGCAAGTTTCCAGTTGGTTCAGGGGATTGGTTGCATTTCTGTTTCCTTTGACCTGTCTGAAAAGCATTATTCAGACGCGTACTAGTTAGGGAAACTGGGGTCTCTGGGACAAATACCATATTATCATTAAAGTATTCTTCTTCAGAGTTGAACACTTTATCAATTAAATTCCTTGTATCTGCACCCTATTAGGACATGTTCCAAAAAAAGCTCTACATGAACACTACAAGAAGACACTTCTTTATGCTTGAGGTGACGATGAAATTGATTTTTCTTTTTCGGGGATCTTTGGTGGGGATGCTGTAAAAGTTTTAAGTTGATTCACTGCTTCGGTTGCGTTTCTATTTTCTTTGATCAGTCTGAGAATCGTCTTTGAGGTGGGTACCAGCTTGGGGATTCTAGATCTATGGGACATATATCATATTGTCATTAAAGCAGTCTTCTTCAGCGTTCAATATTTCATCAGTTAACCTCTTTGTATTTCCATCCCATTAGGACAGGTGGCCCCCAGCCAATATGGAGTTGGCGGTATTAAGGTACATGTGGTTAAGGAAAATATTCTAAAACATGCTCTGCAGGACACTAGACTTACAGGACAAAGCGATGAAAATACTCCCCCAAAGAGGATAAGTGTTTCCACTTATCCAAGAAAGGATATGAGTAAAATAGATATATTTACATCATTAGGCTGCGATGCCAGAATCGTTCTTCTATAAGTTCTTCAATCGTTCTTCTCGAAAAGATACAATTTTCAAAAACTACAGGAGTTAGCTTAGCATATTAAGCATATTATTATGCATATTTAGCGTAATTATTAGCATATTAAATTCGCAATTTTTTGTCAAGAATATATTCTAATCTACAAGTGTTGTAGCGTTTGGACAGCTTTGAGGAGATTAACAACCCCACATTTATTTGTGACAAATCTATATTCACTTTAATCCATTATTTATCTATAATAACCTTTATTTGTTTTAGAATGACATAAAATTTAAATAGAAAGTTTCCTCAAACGAGAGTAGAGAGCAAAATTGACAATTAAATTCAATTGCAAGCATTATATTTACCAACTTCCCATCAAAACTTTAGAACTAAATTTTTATATCTTTTAAGTAAATACAATCAAATGAGTCATTTCATAGTTCAAGATAAAAAAAGACAAAACTTTAATGTGGGGGTGGGGGGTCGAGGGGGTGGCAGTCCTCAATCGTTTATAGTATAAAGTCTGCTAGCCGTAAGTCTTGATATTGAACTCTATCTTATTTGGAAAAGTTGTTGTTTTTTCTGTTCTTTCTTAATTTCACGTTTAGTTTATTTTAAATATGAGAGAGGAGGGAGATTTTACCTCTCGCATGCCCTTATTCTTAATCAAAAACTTGAGTTTTGTATAACCTTGGTCAAGAATAAAAGGGCTTCTTTAGGTATACTAATTTTACAAAACAAAAGTAATATTATCTTAGCTACGAGAAAATCATGTTCTTTACCTTATAAATCCAACTTTTTTGTCACAGTACTTTGATTTCTAAGAACTAGTGTTTATTGTTAAAAATTATATTCTCTCCAATAAGAGGCAGACTCCCTCCTTCAACCTATATTGCAAACTTAGTTAGAATATATTTATCCAAATAAAGGTAGGCTCAGGTGATGGTTTCCTTTCAAAAAGACCTGTAACATAAAGTGAAACTTCATATAACAAGCATGACTTCTTATACTGGAAGGATATATAAATAGCTATTTTGCCAAAATTGTTGTTTTGAGTTCTCTTTCTTTCTAATGAGTTCTCTTCCTTTTGAGGGAGCCCATTTTCTTTTTCTATATTACCATTCTTATTGAAAACTGATTCTAATTAGACTTAAACATTTGTTTTTCTTCTTAGTTTGGGTGGCACTTTCTGCATGTCTTGCTGTTCAACTAGACCACCATCCCCGATCGATGTTTCTTCAAAGTTTACGTGCTCTCACTTTATTTTACTGAGAACATAGGCAACCTTATGTTTCAGATAAAACAACGTATCCCTATATTGTAATTAAATAAAAAAAAGCAATTTTTTTTAAATGAAAGTAAGGAGCGACATTAAAAATTAAAACGAACAGAAATTACTCCGTATATGAAAGGGGCTGTTCCCTCCTCAACGCCCCGCTCTTTACACTAAAATTTGACTCTTTCTCTCGACTCTACTTTTTAAAACAGCAAAAAAAAAGTTTAGCGTAAAGAGCGGGGCGTTGAGGAGGGGACAGTCCCTTTCATATATAGAGTAATTTCAGTTCGTTTTAAGTTTTAATGTCACTCTTTACATTATGTTAAAAAAATTATTTTTTATATATAATTTCTGAACGTTTTGGAATTAATGCATGTTTTGATTGTGACTCTCCGCATATGATAATTAAAACAAAATTTGCATATTAATTTTTTTTTGGCTAAATGGCTTTCTCTTAGTTTTGATCAGACGATTCTAAGAAAAAATGGGTGGGCGAGCAGGCCTAGTTGTTCTCTAATCTTTTGGTTACTTAAAAAGGCAACTAGAACTTTTAATTTTTTACGGATATTTTTATTAGAAAAAAATATACGTAACTTACGAATTAACTTACGTAACGGACATCTATATTCGTATTTTTTTTTTACGTATATGAGAGGGTTTGCCCCTCGTTAGTACCTCGCTCTTTACACTAAAGCTTAAATTTTGCCCCAATTCTTTAAGAATGACCCCTGAATCACAAAGGCCATAGAATAAATAGTTGAAATTACTAAAAATACTTTAGCGTAAAGAGCGAGGTATTTAGGAGGAGATGAGCCCCTCATGTGCGTAACAATTCCTGTTCGTTTTAAGTTTTAATGCTGCTCCTTATTTTCAGTTGAAAAAACTTTTATATTTATTTTTTCATTGTTTTTTGTTTTAAATAATGCTAAAAAATCCTGCAACTCCTTCAGGGAAATTCTCTTCCCACATGACAAATTCCTCCATGGAAAGATCCTCCCACATAAGCCCCCCCCTCCCCAACCAAAAAATATCCCCCTGAAAATGTCTCTACACTTAACAATGGCCATTACTATATGTAAACACTGGTCAAAATTTGTAGCTTGCAGCCCCTCCCCTGGGGACTGTGAGGGAGTAAGTCGTCCTTAAAGATATAGTTGTTAGATTTTTCAACTATGCTGAACAAAATGGCTATCTCAAAATTTTGATCTCTTGACTTTGGGAGAAAATGAGTGTGGGAGGGGGCGTAGGTGCCCTCCAATTTTTTGGTCTCTTAAAAAGGTCCCTAGAGCTTTTAATTTCCGTTAGAATGAGCCCTCTCACGAAATTCTAGGACCACCGGGTCAATACAATCACCCCTGGAAAAAAACAAACAAACAAAAAAAATAAATAAAAACAAACCCATGGTTGGTCTTCTGGCAAAAATGACGAAGTTCCACATTTTTATAGATAAGAGCTTGAAACAGTTTTGTTCTCTGCTAAGCTGAATCTGATGGTGTGATATTCGTTAAGATTCTACAACTTTTAGGGGGTATTTCCCCTTGTTTTCCAAAATAAAGCAAATTTTCTCCAGCTTGTATCTTTTTATGGGTAAGGCTAAATTTGATGAAACTTATATATTTAAAATCAGCATAAGAATCCAAGTCTTTTGATGTATCTATTAGTATCAAAATTTCTTTTTTTTAGAGTTTCGTTTACTATTGAGTCGGGTCACTCCTTATTACAGTTCGTTACCACGAACTGTTTGATGATTACTCTACTATGTTTTATTGTCCCTTTATCTTGTATTTTACTTAATATAGTTATTACTTTTATATTTTACTTTGCGCACTGGAAAAATTCTGCTTCAGGTATAACAGTGTATGCCTACACTTTTGTTAGTCTTCAAAACCATGTAGTAAGTCCATAATAGGAACGGGTCCAAATGAGTAATCATAGTTGAGTCGGGTTTGATTCCTAGGGTGGCCGTTTTTTTAGTTAGGGACAGGGTTAGTGGCGTGATTCTATAAGTTCAGCCAGAGTCAACCAAGCTCTAAATGGGTATCTGAAGAAATCTGGGGAAGGTAAGCAGGAAGGGTGTGTGAAAGCACAAAATGGCTGGCCCCTAATCTCCCATTGCACTTCCTGGCTAAAGGGTCAAGAAACGGACATCAGCACCCCTAGTTTGGAACTTGAGGGTCTAGTGTCGTCATACTTACTTACTTACTTATAATAGAAACATTGTTATGGTTGTATTTATGTTCTTGGTTTGGGAAGCTAGTGGAGGTCCTAAAGCCTACTAGCAAGCTTTTTTATCATTGTTACCGTCCCCTTTGCTATGACCATCCGTATGGAAGGTCATTATTGATCTTACTTATCACTATATTACAACAAAGGTACAAAAGGTACGTTTAGGATTAACCTAAACGTTACAGCCACTGGTTTGAAACCCTGAAGATAATACTGTCATTTCCATTGATTTGAAGTCATACTTTGCTTTTTACTAACCGTTTATTACCATGAATAGTCTGATTATTGTCAAAACTATACAAAATGAAAAATTTTACGAATTTTCAGATACATTACAATGAGTAGCAACTTATCTAGTCTGTGCTTACATTATTGTTTTACCATGATTAGACTTACATTTCTCCAGTTTCAGGATTCTTTTTCCATCTACCTTGCTCTGGTATAAAATGAACTGGCTCTTCTTGTCCTGACTTCCATTCTAGATAGAACTTCTTATAGTGCTCAGGCAGAAGAGCATTCACACCTTTTTTCAAAAGTCTTGTATGTTTTGCCACTTGTTCAGAGTTGGTAGATAACCTTATTAAAGGTTTGATATTTGCTGCCATATCTCCTCTGAAAAAGTAAAACTAAATTATACTGACTCAATGATACAATAAAATGCTGAAGGCAATATAAAATAGATATAAGGAGAACTGGAGATACAGATGAAGATTCTTTGCCCAAGACTGCTTCCCCCTCCCCTTGAACAAAAAGAAGGGGAAATATAAAGTTTTCACCTTTTTCACATAATTTACCATTTCAGTAATTGGGCAAGAATAGGAAAACAAAAGAATATCCAGTGACGAGATAAAATCAGAAATAGACATATAGTGACACATAACACAGAACTGATGAAAATATGGATATTAAATTTATCTATTCGTTAGAGAAAATTCAAACCAGTTGAAAATAGATTTCTAATAATTGCACAAGGGGAATTCAAAATAATATGTAGAACAAATTTTATTTTTACTGATTTTTCCGTAACAACTTTTCCACATAACATCCATTAAGTCCAAAATAGTTCAATAGATGAATCTACCTTCCTTTTAGACCACTTTAGAAGAAACATAGAAACTCCTTTATGAATCAAGTTTTACTTCATCTTTTAATTATCAGTGCTTGTGAAATAGGTGCCTTACAAGTGCTCATTGAGTTTTTAGAGTATAAAAAAGGCCACATGGATGTAGATCCAGACTTTAAGATGGATGTTGCCACAACTTCCGCCAAGCTTCCTCGCATCTTCTTTTGCAATGGATGAGGAACGCACTGGGGCGTTATCATGATGAAAGAGAATCCAGCGATGGAGCTCTTCTGAACACTTTTGGCTAATTCTGCTCTCAATTTCTTCAAAATTTCTACATAAGAGGCTCCTGGGACAGTTTATTAACCTTATAAGATGTCTACAGCACAACTTCCTTAGAATTCCAGAAAAACAGTTGCCAATACTTTATTGACAGCAATTTTGTCTATTTTCTGAATGAACCTTACATTGCCCTCTCCAAATGAATGTTGACAAAAGTTACATACTTGCTGCCATACCCATTCCAAAAAAAGTAAAACAATAGTGACTATTTACAAGGGTATACATACAAAGACGTAAAAGAAAGATATAAAATATGAAACACAACATTAAATGTCTTAGTCTACCTAAATCAAGACAATTAATTTAAAAACAAGCCAAGCAGTATATCTAGTATGGGTGCTGACTGGGATGTATTCAATCAGAAAGTAGTGTCCAAATAAAAGTAGTCCTTTATTGAAAAAAAACATTTCATACCTTATTCCTTCAGAAGACATGAAGTGTCCCAAAATACATCTTCCTTCATTTAAATCAGACACAAATAACAACACACAAAATTACAAATACAGATTTTGACATGATAAAAATCTAAGAAGTTTCCTTAAAACATAAATTTGAGCAAAATTATTAAAAGCAGAACTCTTAGAATAGAATTAGAATGTCCATGTTGGACTTGCAGTCAATATTGATGAAAACCTTAGTGATCTTTTTTATGTGAAATTTCAACTGCCTTTCAGTCCTCCAAAAGTTAGCTTTTCAAGCTCTATGATAGACAAAATTGTTCAAGTTTTTTTTCAAAATCAACCTTATCAGTTATTTTATGCTCAACTAACAGCCAAATGAGATTCGACAATCTGGCCCAACCCATAATCAATCAAAGGTAGTGTTTTACATGTAGCCTATCATCTTTGGGAAATTTATCTTGCAGCAGGCTACACTTACTCCAGTGGTCAAAAACAACGTCGAAGCAGTGTCAGCATTGAACACATTCATTGAGAAAGCAGTTCTCCTTTAAGAGCTTTGGTCTAATTTTGAGAATCATTGATGAGTCGAGCAGCCTCTTCCTGACTTGAAGCGTTTTTTTGTTTGTGTCCTTGCAAACACTATCTAGTTCCACTGTAAAATGTTGATCCAGGAGGTTAGAACTAAGAAAGGATTTGTTGTTTAGGTGTCAGGTCACAAAACTATTGAAACCTTTAGGGAATGCTTAGTGTAGGGAATAAACTCAGCTTTTGAAATGATTCATTTTCCATGTGCATGAACTCCCATGTGAAACTCATCCATTGCTGCAGCATTATTTCATGAACAAGCTTTTAGAGGTTTTGCAAGTTTAGGGTCCAACATCAGATTTGAAAATTAATAAAAAAAAAGACTAAATCACTAAGACTAGGAGTACGTAATGAAAAGAAGCAGTGTTGGGTAACAAGAAGATTGATCTAGTGGACAGGTTCACTTACCTAGTAAGTATAATCATTAGTAAAGATAGTGGATGAAGTGATGATGTTAAAAGTAAAATAGCCAAGGCCCAGGGTGTTTTCCATAGTTGCAAAAAAGTTTGGAAGAATAGGAATTAAAGTCTAAAAATCAAGAGTAGAATATTGGAAGTTACAGTAATGATAATGGTCAAGTATGATTTTGAAGTCTGGGCACTCTGAAAAACAGAGGAGGATCTTCAGATATTTCCCAGAAAAATTGCTTATGGATTATTTTGAGTACCTGACTGACTGTATCTCTAATAGTATGCTATACAACAAATGTGGTTCAATATTGTTTTCAAGGGCTATAATAAATGAAAATTTAAATTGCTACAATATGTTCTGCAGATGAAAGATGCAAAAATAACATAAAGCTTTCAATATAATTCCTTTCTTGTAATATTTCACTGTGAAAACTCTCTGGAGAATTTTACAGGAAGTTTGATTATTTCATTGTTTGTTTAGTTAAAATCTAGGACTAATCACATGCTAAATCTTTAGAAATTCTAATAAAATGTCATTGTCAATATTCTGGTCAAGCTGTAATAAGTATTGAGCAACACTTTCTTAAATATTGAATCATTCATTCATATGACATGTGAAAGAAAAAGAATGTAAGTAAGTATAACAGAACTAGACCCTCGAGGTCCAAACCAGGGGTGTTGATCTCCATTTTGAGGCGCTTCAGCCAGGAAGTGCAATGGGGAGTTGGGGTTGGCAAAAGGAAAAGAATGGGGTAAATATTTATATATGTTTCAATAGTAAAACTTCTAACACTTACTATAATGGTCACCTCTGACACTTTAAACAAGTCAAACAACCTTTTAGATTAAAAACACCTGGCAAATAATTTAGGAACTAGTCAACACTATGGAAAAATACAAGTGCAGCAATCATTGAGGCTAATTTCTTTATACCAAACAAACAATAAAATTTTCTGTAACCAGAATTTGTATCAAAGCAATGAAGACAAAGCTAAAAAATACTTTATTGTATTTTAGCTTTTTCACATTTATAAAAATTTTAATATTCAAAGGTACATTTTGAATTCTTCCCTAGATCATAGTGCTCTGAGTACTATAAATTTGTCTGTTCAGAACTTGCAGTCAATCTTTCAAGGCAAAAGAAATAGTGATGGCAATATTAAAGCTATTTTTTTCATTTTTAATTCTTCCAAATTTGGTCAATGTATTTTCACATTTGAAGGTTCCTTAATTATCCTTGGCAACTAAGTGGTATAGATATCTTCATCCCATTCCTTTAGTCTGGCCTACTATGTTCGTTTAATGAAATATTAAATAATGAAACCTTAAAAAAACAATGAGTATAGCAGTATGTATGATACACCTTTGCAACCAAGTGAGCACTCCACCTACCACCATTACTACCCAATTATGGATCTTAACATGGGTTTGCTTCAGTCTGTGTTTTGGTAAGATTCACTATTGTTAGTTATTGAACAGCTGTGTAACTTCAAAATATACAATACAATTAATGATTTCACAAATGTGCATCCTTTTTCAACTTTATCAACAAAACATTTCCTTTGACAGTTTAATTTTTATGTCATGGAGCATAGATCCTATAGTCCCAGCTTAGTCCCTATACAACCTTCATTTACTGAAAGATAAAACAAGAGTATTTTCAGCCTCAAAATTTGCTATATAAAATTTATAATCTTTTCAGTTATTAAGAAAAATTGAACATTTTGTTTCCATGTTTTAAATTCTTAAATATTGAATTTTTTTATTGATTGCTTAGTTTTAAATTATCAACCAAATTTAAATTTTTTGTGCAAATAAATTACTCAGGCACAAAGCAATTTGGGAATTCATCCTTGAAAGTTAAATGCTCTAAACTCAACAACTCTCAAAGATAACAAAATGTCCTCATCTAGAATTTTACAGGAATGTGTTTTCAGCCTCCTTTTAAAAAATTTGGGTGTCACTGCAGTTTATACCCTCTTCTGAGGGACACAATAATGACAGTAGAATAATCATTGCAGCCATTATATTTGAGAAGAGTGTAATCAAATGGTACTGCTTTGTAGTTACTGTAGTATTTTCGTCAGAAGAGGATAGAGACTGCAGTGATACCAAAACTTGCACTGATATTTCCTTAAAAAAGCTGGACTATCATTTCTAAAATGCCACCACCATTTCAATAGCTCATCATAAATAGTGTTCTGAAGCAGCTAATTTTCTGTCAGGTTACAGCACTAGTATAATATTATTCTGTATTTGTGGTATGTGTTGTATATAGCCTTGTCTCAACTAAACACTAGGCTATATTAAAAAAAAGTTGTAAAAGGGTTATCTTTTTGTCTACTGTATTGCTAAAAAATTAACATAACACTTGATGCACTCTAAAAATTTTTCCTAACATACCAGTTGTTATCCTTGCAAATTCCATCTTGAGCCCTTGGACTGAGGACCTTGTTCCTAGTTTTTAATCTAGCAGAACTAAGGTAAAAAAAAAATACACCTCATGATTCAAAATCCAATACTAATTTTACCAGAATTCTTTTTAAAAATTCACATTTTTTTATTAATTCCTGTGGAGTCAATTAGGGGGGGGGGGGGTATCTGCTTGCCCTGATATTTTTCACATTATATAGCAATTAAGTCCATGCTGGATTTGTCAGTTTCCATGTTGATGATTATTAATACTCATAAAAATAATAATCCATAATTGTCACTCTGTTGAAGGCCCAGCAACACATCATTAAAATTCACTAGTTATTTTTTGGGTGGATTTGGGAATCAATAGATAATAAAAAATTATCTAACACCTTAAACAGTCATGCCAATCAGCAGTAATTCTTGTTATTATAAAATATAAAGTATTAAATATATAAAAATCATACATTTTTTAATTGATTCCTCTGGTGTCAATTGGGGGGGGGGGGTATCTGCTTGCCCTGATATTTTTCACATTATATAGCAATTAAGTCCATGCTAGATTTGTCAGTTTCCATGTTGATGATTATTAATACTCATAAAAATAATATTTCATAAGTTTCACTATGTTGAAGGCTAAGCAAAACATCATTAAAATTAACTAGTTATTTTTTGGGTGGATTGGAGAATCAATAGATAATAAAAAAATTTACCTAACACCTTAAACAGTCATGCCAATCAGCAGTAATTCTTGTTATTATAAAATATAAAGCATTAAATATATAAAAATCACAGCCAGAGCCATTGTCATACATATTCATACATTGATTTGAAATATCTGAGAGTCAAGCTAAAACCCAAGACATTGAAATATGAAACTATTAAAGAAAAAAAAAGAAAAACAAAACCAGTAATAAGAAGAATTAACTAAAACAAATAAATATGTGCTATTATTGACAAGTGATTTGAGTATTATAAAGTAAGAATTTAATTGTTTTAGTGTTTTTAGTTTGGTATATGGCATTTGGGGTTTATTGTTAGAAACAAAAATATCAGATTCAAAAGAGGATAAAATAAGGAATCTATTTGTACTACTCAGAGCTGTCCCTGGACTGGGGATAAATAAGTTACAGCACCCCCCTCCCTGTTAACCCTAATATATCCAAAGCAATATAGGCAAAGATAAATAAAAATTTGATCCATGTGAATAATTCCTAAGTACAGCTGGTATTTTGGAGTATCTTGGTATACCTACCTCTACTCCTTCTCTCTCTAGAGGGTCCTGACCTTTGATAACTTTTAAGAATCTGTGTGTTATTAAAGAAAAACCTTGCAAAACAGATCTTCTTCTTAAATGAAGTAGGCTACAACAAAATTATTTCCAATTTCAAAACTTTACTCAAATCCAATTATTAAGTTTTAAAGATAGGCCTATGCAAATACATTTCCTAATTTTTAAGAAAAGAAAACACATTAATATTGCTTAAAATTCTACTCAATCAACAGGAATTGTATTTTCAGAACTAAAGCCAGAAAAAAAAGAAACTGGTAACTGAAAATGAAAGTAGGTTAAAATGTTATTTTGTGAAAATTTCAGCAAAATTCTAGTTGATTGATGTAAAGGTCAATTTTCAGAAAAGGTGTTTTTTGAAAAGGCATTTTCAGAACTAAAGGTAGAGAAAAGGCAACTGATAACTGAAAATTAAGGTAAATTTTGTTTTGTTGAAATTTCAATAGGTATAGACCTGTCACATAAGCAAATTTCAGGACCCTCTAGAGGAAGAAGGAGTGGAGGTAGGTATTTCAAAATACCTTCCCAGGACATATTTTAGCCTGAAGACCAATCCCTGAAAGTTTCATTTTCTTAGCCTAACTCCTTTCCAAGATAGCAAAAAGTAGCTAGAGTAGATTTTTGCCCAAAAACCAAATTTTATACTAGAAGGAGAGCTTAAAAAAGGAGAGTATTTCCTCCAAAAGGTTGATGTCTAGTAAACCTACTGAACCATGTTTCCACACATTGATGCCACTGTTTTCCTCATTTTATATATTATCAACTGTCTTTGACATTTTACATCTTTTATCATTGTCTTAAATTTAGAGCTCTCTAACAGTCTTTATTGATGGTCCAATGTCAAAGAAGTCTAAGCTACTCTGCAATGCAGGCTATAAAATAATTTTTTTTAAGAAACAAGATTCTAATCAAATAACCGTTTAATCTTCGCTTGTGAAAATTTCCACTTCAAAGCACTTTGGAGTTTTGAAAACTTTTGCTTTTTCAAATTCATCTAGGTTCTGCTCTCCCACTATTGCGAAGAATTTTCTCGTAGCCGGACAATCGTAAAAACCAAAGCTTGATAAACAATTTGAAAAACTAACCAGCTGCGAAGGAAACTAATGAACCGAGTCTTCAAATATAAAATTATTTAAATCAAAGCATGTAAAGTTTGAAACTACTTTGTTTCAAACTTTGTAGGAGAGCTCAACAGAGTACATGGCTGAATTTCAGCTCAAGTATCAGTTTTAGAACCCCAATTTCAAAGGCCCACAATTTCATTAGCCAACTAAATAGTGGAAAGCAGCCTAATGATGACCGTAGATATGATACCATTCAGGATGGTTATCCAATTGTCTCAGTAGCACTGTTAACTGATATTTTAAAAAATGATTGCTCAGATTTTCATCCCATCCGACCTCCCCTTTGTAATCTCCCCCTTACCTGTTCTTATAAGGGTACTCTGATGAAACGTTTTTCCCAAGATGAATTTTGTGTAGCACTTAATTCTCTTAACATCAAGTCTTCCCCAGCTTATGAGGGTATATATATGAAGTGGATTCTTGAGTCCCCAAAGATAGTTCATGCAGCCCTCTAAGTCTTTATAATCTTATTTGGTCAAGTCAAAAGTTCCCAGATGCTTGGAAGATAGCTCAGGTATTTCAAGCTTTAAAACCTTATTCATCTAGTGATCCAAAGTCTTACCGTCCTATATCGGTATTACCTTCCTTTAGTAAAGTTCAGGAATGGCTTGTCTTTTCAAGAATTGAGTGGTTTGCTTAAGTCAACAATCTCTTTCCTAGTGAACAAACAGGTTTCAGAAAAGGATATAGCTCTTTAGACAACATTACCCGGCTAGAAATTGATGTTTTTAACTCTCTTAAAATAAGACATGTCACAATGGCTGTTCTGTTTGACTGGTCGGATGCCTATGGAAATGTAGTTCACAATAAATTATTGGAAATTCTAATAAATCATGACTTCCCGTATTCTTTTATAAGTTTTGTAAAGTCTTTTCTAACTGATAGATATCTTTACGTTCAAGTAAATCAGTCTAGAGGTGAGCAATGTCCCATTACGAGAGGACTTCCTCAAGGTGCAATATTGAGCCATCTTCTATTCAACTTGTATGTTTCTGAATTTCAAGTATCTCATGTATAATTTGGCCTTTATGCAGATGATTTGATTATTTGGAAGTCGGGAAGGGATATTGGCCTTCTTCAAAGCCTTATTCAACAGGATATAAGTGTAGTCCAGAGATTCTCTTTAGCATTTGGCTTCCCAATCTCAATCAGTAAAACTAAAGCCATTCTATTTACTAATGGTACTGTAGATCCTCCTAATCCACTGACAATTTTCTCAAGGGAGATCCCATATTGCAATTCAGTGAATTTACTTGGTTTATTAATGGATTCTAACATGCAGTGGCATGAACATATTAATTCTTTGAAATATCTGATTATTCAGAGACTTTGTATTTTAAAGAGACTTGCTGGAAGTAAGTGGGGATGTCACCAAAAAATTATTTTGGATTTTTACAAATTATATTTTCGTTCAAATATAGAATATGGGATTCAAATTTTTTCAGCTCGTCCTCCATCCTCATTCGAAATCCTTGAATCTTTACAAAATTCTGCTATTCGAATAGCTTTGGGTGTGCATAAGCATACTCTTATGTCAAAGTTAAGAATGCTGTCGAGATTGGTGTCCCTAAGTGAAAGAGCATCCAGTCCAAGGATAAAATATTTCTCGCAAATCCAGGCTTATGGAGCCAAACATGTTGTATATGCACATACCTTTGCTGAGAAGTCAGCCTGTCCCAATGCCCATTCATCATGGAATCATTTTCAATTTGAGGTCCCAAATTGGAAATCCAAAGTTAATCACAGTAAATTAATATTATCTCCCTTTCATACAAAATTAAACACAGTGCTATATTACCGGCTGAAATCAGGTGCCCTACTTCTAAATAGCTTGTCATTTAATTGGAAGCTACATCATTCCCCTTTATGCCAAATCTGCTTTTCAGCAGAGGAAACAATCCAGCATATGTTAATTGATTGCCAGGCTCAGAGTGAGGAGACTGTTGCTCTTAAGCGTTTCTGCTCCTTGGCTAAGATTCCAAATTCTTATACAGCTATCCTGGATTCTAACCTGCCATGGGAAATTGATCGTAAGATATTTAAGGCAACAATTGATACCTTAAAGAAGAGAAATATTGCTTAATAAAGATTAAGGCTTGAAGAAGTCAATTTTTAAAAAGACGTGATTTATCCATAGTTTTTAATTGTGCAGAAGAGAGCAGGAATGAGTAGGAAGAGCCGTATTGGTACCGTCCGGCCTAGTGGCCTTAAACTGCTGGGGACAGGAAGCTCAGGTACTCGCACTTCCCACAATCAATAACAGTGTATTATTGTTCATAATTGCATATATTCATTGGTTGCAGACTGGAGGAGAATAGCGCTTCCAGTGGCTGGTTTTTCTGGAGAAGAAGTCAAAGAGGTGAAAGAACTTGTTCTTAGTCCATATACCTCCCTACAATTTTTGGAACTGCAACTGGAAACAATGTAATTATTTTCACCTTGTCTCTTTCTCCAAAGCCAGAATTTCATATCCCTAAAAAAGTTCAGAAGTTTGCAAATTTGCAAACATCTATTTTCTGAAGCCACAGTTTCATTTCAGCAATACTAAGAAAAACTAATGTTCCTTCCAAAATTTTAGCTTTAAATTAACCTTAGACCCTACTAAATAGTGATCTTACTGTTAACATCACTAACAGCACTTCCATATACCTTAATATCTCCTATTGATCCGGCCAATCTTCGGAACAAAATCAATAAGGTTTGCTGTCTTACCATCACGTGAATATCATGTTAACTTATGTGCCATTTTATGACCAAACACAAAATTGGTTACAAGTAGATTGTTGGACATACAAAATTGCAAAAGTCTGTAGCCATTACTCTTTTCTTTCTCAACACAAAATTCACCTTGGCTAGAATACCATCTACCCCTATTTCTACCAACTTTGGCGTTTAAATCTCCTATTGAAAACAGCAAATTTCCACCAACGACCCTGTCTTTTTGCTCCTGTAACTGTAAGTAAAATTTATCTGAGTCACTGGTATCTCCATCAGTCGATTCCGCAGGGGCATACACTACTATAACTGACACCCCGATCTTTTTATTCCTAAAATGAGCAATTAGTATTCTATTGTTAATACCTTCCAAGCCTAAGCTAAACTTAGCAGCTCCCTTATTCATCATGAGCCCTACTCCCTGTCTATATACCCCATCCTTCCTGCCTCAGTAAACAAATTCTTTATCACTTGATTTCATACTTCCTACCCCAGGGATATAAGTTTCTGAAACTCCTAATAAGTACAGTTCAAATCGCCTGAATTCGTCAGTAAAAATGTCAGTACAGGACGGAGATCACATATCTACACCGAAGCACTTAAGCCGGCTTAGAACCGAACAGTAAGAAGTCCCTGGTACCTCCTTTATGAAAATATACATATTGCAATCCTGGGCCCATCTTAGTCACAACACGGTTTTCAGAACTTGGCGATGCTCTTCTATCAAAAGAAGTCGAAATCCTGCACAGACAGTCTCAAGCCTATTACCTCGGACTCAGTATATATTCATGCCAACAAATATTATGCTACTATGGGAAGCCAGTCCATGGTAGATAAATCATCTAGGAAGAACGTCGTATACAGAGTTGACTTTTGTAGTCAGAATCCTAAAACCTGCTATAGTTATAGACTTAAGAAAAAGTCATTTTTTTATATCAATTAAAAAAAACTTTCCAAAAAGGAACTTTTTCAAAGAAAAGTAAACGCCATATTAAACTCTAGATCGTAAGATACAAGTATCTGTTAAAATCAAACAGTTAGTGGTAACGAATTGTAAGTAAGGAAAGACCCGGCTCAATAGTAACTGAAACTAAAAAAAGGGAACTTTGATTCCAATAGATACATCAAAGGAATAGAATGTTTATGCTGATTTTAAATATATAAGTTTCAGCAAGTTTAATCTTACCCATCAAAAGTTACAAGCATGACAAAGTTTAACTTGTTTTTGAAAAAAAGGAAACATCCCTTAAAAGTCTTACAATCTTTATGAAACCACACTCTCAGATTCAGCGTATCAGAAAACCCTACAGTAGGGGCTTCAAGCTCCTATCTGCAAAAATGTGGAATTTTGTATTTTTTGCCAGAAGAAAGATCACGGATGCATGTTATTTGTTTTTTTTTCCAGGGGTGATCGTATCGAGCCAGTGGTCCTAGAATATTGCAAGAGGGCTCATTCGAACGGGAATTAAAAGTTACAATGTACTTACTAAGTGACCAATAAATTGGAGGGAAACTAGGCCCCCTCCCACGCTCATTCTTTTCCCAGTCACCGGGTCAAAATTTTAAGATAGCCATTTTGTTCAGATGGTCGAAAAATCTAATGACTATGTCCTTTAGGACGACTATATCCCCCACAGTCCCCGAGGGAAGGGCTGCAAGTTATGATCTTTGCTCATTGTTTAAATACAGTATTGGTTATTGGGAAGTATACATACGTTTTCAGGGAGATTTTTTCTGGTGAGGGGTCAGGGTCGGGGGTTACATGGGAGGATCTTTTCATGAGGGAAGAGAAATTCCCATGAAGGGGGCACTGGATTTTCCAGCATGATTTAAAAAAAAACAATGAGAAATTAAATATAAAAAAAGTTTTTTTTCAACTGAAAGTAAGGAGCGGCATTCAAACTTAAAACGAAGAAAAATTATTACGTATATGAGGGGTTTTTTACCCTTCTCAATACCTTGCTCTTTACGCTAAAGTGTTTTAGTAATTTCAAAAGAGCTATTTATCTTTGTGGTTCTGGGGTCATTTTTGAAGAACTGGAACAAAATTCAAACTTTAGCGTAAAGAGCGAGATATTGACGAGGGGGTGAGCCCCCTCATATACGTAATAAAACATAAGAATATAGAAGTTTGTTACGTAAGTTAATGCGTAGGTTACCTATATTTATCACTAATAAAAACGTTCATAAATAAATTGAAAGTTCTAGCGGCCTTTTTAAGTAATCAAAAAAATTGGGGGGGGGCATCTAGGCCCCCTCCCCCACCTCTTTTTTTCAAAATCGTCCAATAAAATTTTGAAAAAGCCACTTAGCCAAAAAAGTACCCTTAATATGCAAATTTCGTTTTAATTATTCATGCACGGTGAGCCAAAATCAAAACCTGCATTAATCCAAAACCGTTCAGAAATTAAGGAAAAAACGAGTTTTTTTTTAACTGAAAGTAAGGAGCAACATTAAAACTTAAATGAACAGAAGTTATACCCGATATGAAAGGGGCTATCCCCCGTCAACGCCCCACTCTTTATGCTAAAGTTTGACTCATTCTCACATCTATTGTTTTACTTTTTAAAACAATAAAAAACTGAAGTGTAAAGAGTGGGCGTTGAGGGGGGGGGATAGCCCCTCAACGTTTTCAAAATTTGAAATAGCTATTTTGTTCAAAGTATCTGAAAAGTCCTAAAGTTATGTATTTAAGGATAACAATGACAACCCCCCTCCCCCACAGCCCTCAGGGCAAGGGTTGCAAGTTATGTCCTGGGGGATAAATGCTGAAGCGTTTTGGGCGTTGCGCGGATTTTGGGGCAATAGCTATTTTGTTCAACATTATTGAAAGGTCCGGAAATTATGTCTTCAAGGATGACAACCCCTCAGACCCCTCAGGACAAGGTTTGTAAGTTATGCCCCGGGGGTATATAAAGTTTTTATAGAAACGGTGATCGTGTGAACTTCGGAAGGGCTCATTGGACTGACCCTCCTTTTTTTAGCGACCCTCCCCTTGTTACCCCCTCCCTCTGGGAAAGTAAGCACTTGAATGTAATTTTTCAAACAACATCTAAAATTATGCATCTAAAAGGCATGAGCACCGGCGAGGGGGCGGCACTGGGACCTTGCCCCCACCCTGGAAATTTGGGACTATAAAGTAATTATAAGGAAACCAAAGGAAGAAGAGCAGAATAGGGGAAAACAACGGAAAATATGTGTGTTGCCCCATTGTTGGCTGGCTGCCAATAGATTTTGACCATTAATAAGAAAAATTTAAGTTTTGATTTGTTACCGTGTGACCCCTTTCCAGTTTTCCACAAACTCGTTTTCTATGTAATTTGATTGTAAAAAAAAAAACAATTTCTTCATTGTAATAAATGGTAAGTAAATAACGATCCTTGTCAATAACAAAAGTGTAAGAGCCCTAAAGTGTAAAGAACCAGCTTATTATAGTGATCCTAAATACGTATTTGTTTATAAGTAATTAGCGCAGTTATTAGTACACAAAAAATTTCGTATAATTATAAAAAACACAAGGAAAACAACTAATAAGAAGCAATTTTGGTAAAAATACGCCGTCAACTTTGCTTGCAAAGGAAGAGTACCCATGAGCTGATGAATGAAGCCACTATAATCAGAAACATTTCTTCTGAACGGAATGCTGGGAATTTTTGTATTTTCCCTGTGAACAAAAACCTTTTTTCCTTTTTTATTATCGATTATTTTTTTCTATGGGGGATTGTATTTATCTAGTTGTCACTTTGAAAAAAATTTAATTTTTTACAGTTACGAAGTATAAAGGTGTCGAATATATTGGTTTTTGGTATTCAAAATTAGATTAAAAATATTGAATTAAACGCAACTTTTAATGGTTGACGCTAAACTTAAAGGTTTGTATATATTTGAAATTAACATAATAAGCAAATTCGTTTGAAATACCTATTGATATAAAAATTCCGTTTTTTTTTAGATTTTTGGTTACTATTGAGCTACATCGCTCCTTACTTGCACTTCGTTACCACGAACTGTTTGGTCAGCTAACTTTTGTTGAAATCTTTGGTTGATGAAAGTTCTTTTTTTAAGAGTGAATAGACTGAACGAAAATGTAGACCATAGCATAATTGACGCTACTCATTCTGCTCAAGGGAAAAAAAATCCAAGGCTTTAAGATATACAAAAGAAATACTATGCCGTTTGATATTTGATATTCAAAGGCCTCATAAAGAATGAGGCCTTTTTTTGATATTATAAGATTATTGGTTCGGTGCCATCACGCCTGTGAATTAATAATAAATAAACACGCACCCGTGATCTTTCTTCTGGAAAAATATACAAAATTCAACATCTATGCGGATATGAACTTGAAACTTCTATAATAGACTTCTCGGATACTCTGAATCTAATGATGTGATTTTCATTAAGATTTCCTGACTTTTAGGGGGTGTTGCCCCTCTTTTTCGAAAATTAGGCAAATATTTTCAGGCTCGTACCTTTTGATGAATAACGCTAAACCTAAAGGTTTGTATCTATTTGAAATCAACATAATGAGCCGATTCATTTGAAATACCTATTGATATCAAAATGCTGTGTTTTAGAGTTTTGGTTACTATTGGGCCGCATCACTCCTTTACAGCAATTCGTTACCACGAACTCTTTAATGAGCTAACTATTGTTGAAATTTCAAGTTGAGGAAAGTTTTTTTTTTTTTTTTTTTTCAAGATTGAATAGACAGAACGAAAGTGTAGATTACAGCTTAATTGACGCTACTTACCCTGCTCAAGAAAATAAATCCAAGGCTTTAAGATGGATAAAGTATGACCCATTTAATAAGTAAAATCTATTCATATAAAAACTAGGAAATTAACTAAGCACTCTTGGGATCCTTTTGAAGTTGGATCCTTAAGATTAAGGGTAGCAAGGCTTTCCTTCAGAAATGCTAGAATTACTAAGAAGATTGGCATCCAATTTTTCATGTTGACGATGTCCTCCACCTCTATTTCTATTTCCCCCTCTACCCGTGTTAAAGTTGTAACTATTTCTGCTCATGTTGCACATGTTTCCTCTTTGTTTATATTCGTTATCGCGGCTTCTTGTTGGTGTATGCTCCAAACTATGCTTATCTTTATTAAACTCGTTATTTGCTGGGATTTTCTGCTTCTCCTTCTCAATTTTTATTCCTAGATCTTTCCTGTGACTACTTGCTCTGCTTGTATTAAAATACGGCTTACTCCTGTTAAAACGGGATATTTCCTCAAATCTGTCGTTCAAAACCTGAATTTTATTATTAAGCTGAAAAACTACATCCGAGTGGCGTTTAGCAGAATTTCTTAGCTCTTCGTTGAGCCTATCATAAGACTCTTTAAATCTTTTCTCCCTTTCTGAAGCCTCTTTTTTCTCTTCCAGTAGCTGAAATGATAATTGAAATTTTTCATCAATTATTTTCCTCAGCTCTTCTGTGAGCCTATCAAATGACTCTTTGAATCTTTGAATCTAATATTTTTATGGAAAGATCGGTCATATAAATCCTGGAGGGGGTTTATTTGACTGGAAATCAGATGTTCTAGTTCCCTTTTTAAGAGTCAAAGTGATCGTGGGCAGCCACCCCCCGCCCCCTCCCTCTACGCTTTATTTTCCACAAATACATCTAATAAAAATTGGAGCTCATTTGATTGTAAGTTGGAAGTTTTAGTGCCCTTTTTAAGTCACAATGTTAAGGTGAAATTTAAACTAAATTAAGACACTATGTGAATGCTCATTGTCAAAATAGCGCATCTCAAGAATTGATTTGGGTATTAAGTTGAAACTTTCAGAGAATACTTAAAGGGAATGATGATGTCACCAAAAGACAATATGTCACTATTGCTAATACTAGTGTTACTTCTCCATTTACTACTACTACTAGAACTAATTCTATTGCAACTACTTGTAGGGCTAAGAGCCTTGAGATAAAACCTTCAAGAAGTATATAAATATATAAGTTAAGGTTTAAGGGTAAGTTGTGCGAATTTTGAACTAGCCAGAAGGCAATGTAACTAATGACGCTAAAAGTATTAAGATGAAACTTTTAGGGAACGTTTAGAAGTTACAATTAAAGGAAAAGACTGTATGCAAGCAGGTTTTCAAAAGGGAATATAAGCAATATCATAGGCAGCACCGTTCTATAATAGCTAAAAATATCATAGAAACTTTCAAAGGAGCTAATTAAACTCAAACTTAAAAGTTCTTGTGCCGTTTTTAAGAGTAGCCAAAGATTGGAGGGCAAGCAGCCCTTTTCTCAAGTCCCTTCATTTTCCAACCGCATCCAGTCAAAATTTTGAGGCAGTCATTTTGTTCAGCATAGAAGAACGGTCAGCAAACTATTTTTTACAGATATTAAGCATGTCAACCCCCCCCCCCCACCGGCCGTTACGCAAGGAGGGAGGTGTGAGAAGCCCCCGCCAAGGTTTTTAGTCACTCGGTAAGAAAGAGTAGTCGGTAAAATCGTGTCGATTTTTCTGATGGCACTAAAATTCTTTGTTCGGTTCATATAAAGACCAGGAAAACACTGACATGTCATCTACATAAAATTCGAACTTGGTCGGTAAACGGAGCAGTTTTAACGACTACTGCCGTTATTTTACATATGGTACCACGATTTTGTACCAAAATCTGAATCTCGGTTGGTAAATGCAACGGTTTTACCGATTCGTGTAGTTATTTTATGTTTTGTATTTGAAACGGACTCTATTCTAAGTTTCGAAATTAACAGTCGGTAAAAATGACCAGCAAGTCGGAAAATTCTCTTACTCCCCCCTCCCCAAACATTTTGCACAATAAAGACCCTGACCCCCACAATTATGGAATTGGCTCATTATGCTTTAAAACTAAATGTTACTTTAAAATAAATCAAAAGGCATTGTATTTATGTTTGCCATTAAGACACCTCAGCAATATATCAAGAAGGATTGGGGATAATAAGTTGAAACTTTTGGGGATACTACTTGTACTACCTCTGCTCTTACAATCTAAATAAATAAAAAGAGTGTAAGTGTATACAGGTTGTCAAAAAGCTTAGATAGAACCTTTTGAGAGTGATATTAAGTTTTATTTTTGAGGTCAATTTCGGAATCTATAAGATTAAAATTAAAAAATACTATTTGTGCCAGGATTAAAAATTGTTGAAAAGTTTCTCCAACATATAAATAGCAACCCATACTATGGATTCTTACAGGAAAAAAATAAAAAGATATAAAATGTAATTTTTTTCATGAAAAAGACTATGTCAATAAAAAACGAAGAGAAAGTAATTTGAAAACTTTTTTCACAAACAAAAATTCCAAAGAAAAGTAAAAAGCTCCATTAGGCCAAGAATGAGCAAAAACAAATTCAAAAAGCTTCCAAGCGTAAAACTCCAACAAATCACTATCAACAAATAAACGAAACTCAAAACCAACAGAAATTACAATAAATAGCCAAGTGAAACTCAAAACAAGCAAAAATTAACATGAGTAGGGCTGATTACCCCCATGGCCTCTCAAGACCAGAACAAAATTTGCACTTTTGCAGGTTTTGGACTTAAACAGTGAGAGGGGGAGGCAAGGCCCAAACTCTTGTTTGCGGTGGTTATTGTGTGTATCGGGTTTGACGTGCATATCCAACTTAGGTTCAACTCGTTTTGAGACTTATTTATTCATTTTTCTTAGTACCTGTTGTATGTTTGTTTCCTATGAAGGTATGTTTAGTTTCTGTTCGTTTTGGGTTTCATTTATTCTTTAATGGTTGTTTTTTTTGAGTTTGTTCCTTTATATTAGTACTTGTTGTATGTTTTTGCTACGATTGTTTATTTAATTTCTGCTCGTTTTGGGTTTCATTTATTCTTTAACATTTATTTTTGACATTATTTGTTATGTTGCCTCTTATTAATCTTTCAGTAAATACTCAGATTGATTTTTGCGAAATGGTTTTTTCTTTACTAAAAAATCTTGATCGAAAAAATTGTATTTCATTTTGCTATGGAAACGGATCTATGTGATTCTTATAAAATGATTGTCATGATCTTGGGAATAAAGAGTGCAGTAGATGCTCTGGAAATATGCCTCTTTGATTCTTTGTGATTATAGAAAAGGGAGATGTTAGCAAAAGCCATAGTGAAATAGAAAAAAAAAAGAAAATAATAAACATAAAGACAAAAAGCTAAAAATAATTTCAACGATGTTTTTGTAATTTTCTCTATTAAAAAAAAAAAAAAAAAAAAAAAAAAAAAAAAAAAAAAATTACTCTTTCCGCTGCCTCGTCTATGGAGAGTAAAGGAGTTATTTATTTGTGGAATCTTGCATTTTCAAATAAAACATGCAAAATAAACAATTATTAGACTTGGATTTTTGTGTATAATAACTTAGATATACCACAGCACCCTACTTTAACGCAGTGAAAGAACACTTTTTAAGCGTTTTTTTAAGTTACTGGCTTAAATTGGAAATAAAACAAAAACATTATGACACTTTCAGCCATTTCCCTTAAGGTTCGACAGTATCTTCAATATCATACAGAACGGTAAACATTCCCATCAAGTCGGAGTAAAGTTGCTTTCGAATTGTAATTCATGTAAACTAAATCAAAAAGCGCTCGATCTGACAAGTTGTTTGTCAGTCGATTAAGAAATCATCGGTACTAGTCTGTCAAACCGAACACACCCAATAAGTGAAGTCAGGTTAATTCTAATGAAATATACCAAAACATGATGATAATATAATACTTTAGAAACAAAATTATGGAAACTACAACAGAGAATCATGGAAAGCAGCCTGCGCAGAACGCATTATATTAAACATCTAACCTAACCCCTAACCACCTCCATACACTAAATATTTAATAAAAAATATACATACATCGTAGTTTTTCTCACTCAAAATAAGGAAATCATGACCGATCCCAGAGAGGGAAACCAGTTTCTGTCAGATCCTGCACAGTGTAATTCTTGAGTGTGAATAACAGACAAGTACCAAATCCTCTTTCGAATTTCTGGAAAAAAATTATACTTCCGTGCTAAGTTAACAGAGAATTTCCAGCAGAAGGCTCAAAATATCTGGTCATGCATGCTTACAAAAATCAAATGGCTCTAAGAAATGAGGACTCCTGGCTGGATAATCTCAGGCTCAGTATGATTGACTTCTTCGTTTCTTCTTAAAAAATATGGAGGAAAATAGACATACTTTAAAGGTCTTTTGTTCCATAGCCTAATGACTTTCATGAAAAATCAATTGCTCCATTGGCTTTTGTGCAAAATGAAAGACTTTTCTTTTTTCGATTTTTTTTTCGTAATATTGCATTTGAATTCTCTGCCATTTTATCCATTCGTCTGCCATTCTCCATTAATCTTTTCAGTTAGATTCCTGACTAATAACCAAACTACATAGTCAAATAATGAATGTGAACCAGCTGAAATGATCGAATTTTGTAAGGGAAAGTACTAAACCAATACAATTTGATAAAGGGATGGGCCTAATGCAAGAATTCTACAAGTTGGGTTACAGATCAGATAGGAGCCAAGAAAAAACTTTTACAAATTTAGTGACGGACCAGGGCAAGTAGAACAACCATATTTATTTGTTTTTAACTGCATACAACAACAGAATTTGCGAATGTTTAATGAATTACAATAGGAGCCCAGTGGACTGTAATGAACATGTCAAATTACCCAATTTGCAAATGAGCAGAACTAGCGTGTTAGAATTAACAAATTCACCAAATTCGTTCTATAGAAGCCAAAAGGAACCAAATGACCACCTTCAATCGCCAAATTTACAAATAAGTGGAACTAGTGAGATAGAACTGCCGAATCCAAGGAAATCGGTAACGTATGGAAGCCAAATGAACTTGTCAAATTACCAAATTTGCAAATGAGTGAAACTACTACGATATAACTACCGAAATCACCAAATTTATTGACGAATGGGGACCAAATCAACACGTCAAATCATCAAATTTTCAATTAGGCTGAACTAGTGCGATAAAACTACCGAATCCATATAAATTGGGTAGCTAATGGGAATCAAATAAATGCTTTAGATCATGCAATATCGAAATTTTCGCCCCCAACAAATTTTTTTTTTCGAAAACCAGTTGGGGGGAATTCCCCTCTCTTGGGACAATTCTAGTCGGGTCATCAAATACCATCTTAAGCGAGTTAACATGCACTTCTACAGATCTTAAATTGAAAATGTTCCATCATACTGAGGATATCTTCCAAACTTGAGTATCGAAAAAAAAAAACAAAAAAAAACTCAAATTGTCCACTAACCTACACAAAAATTCTAGTTCCATAGCTAACATAAAATACACCCGTAATAATTAAACACTACGGTATTTAGCTTGAAAAATTGTGCATGTTTCCAGCCCCTTCGAGAATTCTTTAAAAAAAAAAATTATTCGAGGAACTTTCTAGAAAAATACAGTAATCTAGCTCATAATCAGGTAGATATTTCGGCTGGAATTCGTCGTTTGTCCGTCTTGACGTTTAGTATCATCTGTAAGAGATTACTCTTAAGCTAAGAAGATAATTGATACAAACAGTGTAATCAAGACCAACAATAGGTATTCTTTATCATATTTTACCTCTACTTTTTAAAGTGGTTACCCATTTTAACAAAACATTTATATTTATTTAATATAAACGGTTACCTAATATAAAAGAAAATAACGTAACATCAGTTCTCTTTCTTAGATAGATATTCAAGTCAGTTTTTCTGTTGGAGAAGCATCTCGGAAGATCTAATAATGTAACTGTTTATCAGTCAGATATATCGAGCAGAGTTCACGTAGCAGTGTCGTTCGACCTTCCAGGCGTTTAGCATCGCCTGTCATAACCTACTCTTAGGCAAGGAAGATGATTGATACGAAATGAATAATTAAAACCGACAACAGGTGTTCTTTATGATATTTCAACGCAGCTTTTCAAGGCTGTAGCCTAATTTGATAAAAATATCTACGATTATCTAATATAAACAGTTGCCTAATCTGAAAAAAAAAAAAATGTAATATCAGTAGTCTTTATCAATAGACGTTCAAAAGAGACTTTTTTATTAGAGACTTTTTTAGGAAGATTTGGCAATTCGACTCCTAATTAGTCAGATATCTCGGCCAGAATTCGTATGGCGATGTTGTATCGACGATTTTACGTTTTTCATCATCCATCAGAACTAAAATATTGGGCTAAAGAGACAATAGCTACAAACACTATAATTAAAACCAATACTATGTGGTCTTCGTGGCCTACGTGGCACTGTTTTTAAAACAGTCACTTAATTTAGCAGGTAAACAGCTCAAATAGTGCAAAATTAATAATTAACCTAATAAAAAGTTTGGCTTACTTACTGGTACAACAAAACGTTCATACTTAGTAATTACTTCTTTCTTCTTTATTGGGTCTTCAGGATAGATGTTTTCATTGGCAAGGGCAACGAGCATCTCCCTTTTAAACTTGAGGGCTAATACAGATTTTAAATCTTGAGGTGGTGTCTAAAAATGGACAGTAAAATGAAAGATAATTAATGGAAAATTCATCTAATATTTAAATGCAATTATTATTATCTCCAGTTTAGCTGAATAATATGAATATACATCTCATTTATTTCTGGCTGTTTTCCAACATAATCTTCATCAAGATCGATGCACTTCTACATGTCGTTCTTCCATCCTTTTAGTCTGTTTTAGATGAAATCTGGAAACTTTTCATGAGCAATGTAATTACTGCGTCTTTCTATTCATCAGCGCTATGAAAAATACACGCTTTTCGATTGTTCTTTGAGTTTTAGGGATAAAAAAAAAAAGATCTGATGGGCTAGATACAGACTTCAAGATGCGTGTCGCTGCAATTTCAACCAAATTTCCATCAAGCCCCCCCCCCCCTGTTTCTAAAAAATTTTCATTTTCGCATCTTCATTTAAATGAAACAAAAAGAAGAAAAATTCTTTTTTCTTCGGGGAAGGATTTTTTAAATATTTTGCCAGTTTTCTTTTTCCATGAATAGCAACAGTAAACTCCCCAGTGGGCCAATGCTTAGGGCCCTTGTGACCTATAAGCTTTACTTTTATTGTTAGGTAAGGCAGATTTAGCTGTCTGATAGTAAGATAATTTTCAGGCTATGGTCAATGACATCGACATCACAATCTAGCAGAACAAAATTAAAATCCACTTCTTACTGGATCTCACAGAAAGGGGCCAGTTCTCTTTACAACTGACAGACGGTTGGCAAAACGGGTATTGGGGAGGATATCTCGATTCTTGTATGGATGTTAGAGGAGCCATATGATCTGATTGCAGGTGGAAAATCTTCATAATATGGATTTCGTCATAGTATGATGAAGAACCAAATGACAGATCAACGACTGAAAATGACAATGACAGATCAATGACAGATCAATGAAAGATCAATGACAGATCAATGACAGATCAATGAAAATGAAAATGATCAATGACAGATCAACGACTGATCAATGAAAATGAAAATGATCAATGACAGATCAACGACTGAGCATTCACGATGGAACCACAGCTTAGAAATTCAAACAGATCCATTTTAATAATAACAACGTTATTGGAACTGAAGACTTGCTCTTTTATGTTTGAGGTGACAAATAAAATGGGTTTATTCTCGAAAATGACAAGGAAAATGGGTTTATTATTGACATCCTTAGTGGAGATGTTGTGCAAGTTTCCAGTTGGTTCAGGGGATTGGTTGCATTTCTGTTTCCTTTGACCTGTCTTAAAAGCATTATTCAGATGCGTACCAGTTAGGGAAACTGGGGTCTCTGGGACAAATGCCATATTATCATTAAAGTAGTCTTCTTCAGAGTTGAACACTTCATCAATTAAATTCCTTGTATCTGCACCCTATTAGGACATGTTCCAAAAAAAGCTCTACATGAACACTACAAGAAGACACTTCTTTATGCTTGAGGTGACGATGAAATTGATTTTTCTTTTTCGGGGATCTTTGGTGGGGATGCTGTAAAAGTTTTAAGTTGATTCACTGCTTCGGTTGCGTTTCTATTTTCTTTGATCAGTCTGAGAATCGTCATTGAGGTGGGTACCAGCTCTGGGATTCTAGATCTATGGGACATATATCATATTGTCATTAAAGCAGTCTTCTTCAGCGTTCAATATTTCATCAGTTAACCTCTTTGTATTTCCATCCCATTAGGACAGGTGGCCCCCAGCCAATATGGAGTTGGCAGTATTAAGGTACATGTGGTTAAGGAAAACATTCTAAAACATGCTCTACAGGACACTAGACTTACAGGACAAAGTGATGAAAATACTCCCCCAAAGAGGATAAGTGTTTTTTTCGTCTTCAGAAAAAAAGGATGTGAGTAAAATAGATATATTTAAATAATTAGGCTGCGATGCCAAAATCTTTCTTCTATATGTTGATAAGATACAATTTTCATAAACTACAGGAGTTAGCTTTTGTGAAATTCAAAAATTTATGAGCCATGTGTAACATAAATTGATGCTGAACAGAAAGATTGATCCCATTTGGCAACAGTTTTTTAAGAAGAACATGGTGTAGCCTTAAGTGCCACAGGGTGCCAGATAGCTGATGAGCAGTGAGTTTACTTAGCCAAGGTAAAATGTTTATTCGATTTCTCAAATTTATTCTATGTTTTGATATGGTTTCCATTTCTCAGCAGAAACAAATTTCGCTAAAAGGGAGCAAAATTTACCCTTCCTCCCCATCGTTAAACGGAAGTAAACGAAAAATGTAAAAACAACACAGCCCCTCTCACTCCTTGAAAAATAATTACTTCTTTAAGCATTTGGCTATGCTTTTAAGGGCCATACATATTAAATTCGCAATTTTTAGTCAAGAATATATTCTAATCTACAAATGTTGTAGCCTTTGGACAGCTTTGAGGAGATTAACAACCCCACATTTATTTGTGACAAATTTATGTTCACCTTATTCCATTATTTATCTATAATAACCTTTATTTGTTTTAGAATGACATAAAATGTAAATAGAAAGTTTCCTCAAACGAGAGTAGAGAGCAAAATTGACAATTAAATTCAAGTGCAAGCATTATATTTACCAACTTCCTTTCAAAACTTTAGAAGTAAATTTGTATATCTTTTAAGTAAATACAATCAAATGAGTCGTTTCATAGTTCAAGATAAAAAAAAAGGCAAAACTTTAATGTGGGCGTGGGGGGGTCGAGGGGGTGGCAGTCCTCAATCATTTATAGTATAAAGTCTGTTTGCTGTAAGTTTTGATATTGAACTCTATCTTATTTGGAAAAGTTGTTGTTTTTTCTTTTCTTTCTTAATTTCACGTTTAGTTTATTTTAAATATGAGAAAGGAGGGAGATTTTACCTCTCTCATGCCCTTATTCTTAATCTAAAACTTGAGTTTTGTATAACCTTGGTCAAGAATAAAAGGACTTCTTTAGGTATACTAATTTTACAAAACAAAGTAGTATTATCCTAGCTACGAGAGGACATCCCCCGCCCCCTAAAATCATGTTCTTTAGCTTATAAATCCAACTTTTTTGTCACAGTACTTTGATTTCTAAGAACTAGTGTTTATTGTTAAAAATTATATTCTCTCCAATAAGAGGCAGACTCCCTCCTTCAACCTATATTGCAAACTTAGTTAGAATATATTTCTCCAAATAAAGGTAGGCTCAGGTGATGGTTTCCTTTCAAAAAGACCTGTAATATAAAGTGAAACTATAGGCCTGAGCATGCATTTTACAGATATTAGGCACCCGACTGTCTCATGAAAAGATCTTTGCCTCCGCCCCTTATAGTTGGCACTCAAAAATGCGATACTTTATAAATCGTATATATTTAGGGAATGATGTCTTGTCACGCAGCAGCATGACTTCTTAAACTGGAAGAATATATAAATAGCTATTTTGCCAAAATTGTTGTTTTGAGTTCTCTTTCTTTCTAATGAGTTCTCTTCCTTTTGAGGGAGCCCATTTTCTTTTTATATCTTACCATTCTTATTGAAAACTGATCCTAATTAGACTTAAACATTTGTCTTTCTTCTTAGTTTGTGTGGCACTTTCTGCATGTCTTGCTGTTCAACTAGACCACCATCCCCGATCGATGTTTCTTCAAAGTTTATGTGCTCTCACTTTATTTTACTGAGAACATAGGCAACCTTATGTTTCAGATAAAAAAACGTATCCCTATATTGTAATTAAATAAAAAAAAAATTTTTTTGAACTGAAAGTAAGGAGCGACATTAAAACTTAAAACGAACAGAAATTACTCCGTATATGAAAGGGGCTGTTACATCCTCAACGCCCCGCTCTTTACGCTAAAATTTGACTCTTTCTCTCGACTCTACTTTTTAAAACACTAAAAATAAGTTTAGCGTAAAGAGCGGGGCGTTGAGGAGGGGACAGACCCTTTCATATATAGAGTAATTTCAGTTCGTTTTAAGTTTTAATGTCACTCTTTACTTTTTGTTAAAAAAATTATTTTTTTATATATAATTTCTGAACGTTTTTGAATTAATGCATGTTTTGATTTTGACCCTCCGCATATGATAATTAAAACAAAATTTGCATATTAATTTTTTTTGGCTAAATGGCTTTCCCTTAGTTTTGATCAGACGATTTTAAGAAAAAATGGATGGGGGAGGAGGCCTAGTTGTTCTCCAATCTTTTGGTTACTTAAAAAGGCAACTAGAACTTTTAATTTTTACGGATGTTTTTATTAGAAAAAATACGTAACTTACGAATTAACTTACGTAACGAACATCTTTTTTATTTTTTATTACGTATGTGAGAGGGTTTGTCCCCTCGTTAGTACCTCGTTCTTTACACTAAAGCTTAAATTTTGCCCCAATTCTTTAAGAATGACCCCTGAATCACAAAGGCCATAGAATAAATGGTTGAAATTACTAAAAATACTTTAGCGTAAAGAGCGAGGTATTTAGGAGGAGATGAGCCCCTGATATGCGTAATAATTTGTTTGTTTTAAGTTTTAATGCTGCTCCTTACTTTCAGTTGAAAAAACTTTTTTATATTTATTTTTTCATTGTTTTTTGTTTTAAATAATGCTAGAAAATCCTGCAACTCCTTCAGGGAAATTCTCTTCCCCCATGACAAATTCCTCCATGGAAAGATCCTCCCATATAAGCCCCCCCCTCCTAAACCAAAAAATATCCCCCTGAAAATGTCTGTACACTTCCCAATAGCCATTACTATATGTAAACACTGGTCAAAATTTGTAGCTTGCAGCCCCTCCCCTGGGGACTGTGAGGGAGTAAGTCGTCCTTAAAGACATAGTTGTTAGATTTTTCAACTATGCTGAACAAAATGGCTATCTCAAAATTTTGACCTGTTGACTTTGGGAGAAAATGAGTGTGGGAGGGGGCGTAGGTGCCCTCCAATTTTTTGTTCTCTTAAAAAGGACCCTAGAGCTTTTAATTTCCGTTAGAATGAGCCCTCTCACGACATTCTAGGACCACTGGGCCAATACAATCACCCCTGGAAAAAAACAAATAAAAACGAACCCATGATTGGTCTTCTGGCAAAAATGACGAAATTCCACATTTTTATAGATAAGAGCTTGAAACAGTTAGGTTCTCTGATACGTTGAATCTGATGGTGTGATTTTCGTTAAGATTCTACAGCTTTTAGGGGTATTTCCCCTTGTTTTCCAAAATAAAGCAAATTTTCTCAAGCTTGTATCTTTTTATGGGTAAGGCTAAATTTGATGAAACTTATATATTTAAAATCAGCATAAAAATCCGAGTCTTTTGATGTATCTATTAGTATCAAAATTTCTTTTTTTTAGAGTTACGTTTACTATTGAGTCGGGTCACTCCTTATTACACTTCGTTACCACGAACTGTTTGATGATTACTCTACTATGTTTTATTGTTCCTTAATCTTGTATTTTACTTAATATGTTTATTACTTTTATATTTTACTTTGCGCACTGGAAAAATTCTGCTTCAGGTATGACAGTGTATGCCTATACTTTTGTTAGTCTTCAAAAACATGTAGTAAGTTCATAATAGGAGCGGGTCCAAATGAGTAATCATAGTTGGGTCGGGTTTGATTTCTCGCGTGGCCATTTTTTTAGTTTGGGACGGGGTTAGTGGCGTGATTCTATAAGCTCAGCCAGAGTCGACCCAGCTCTAAATGGGTATCTGAATAAATCTGGGGAAGGTAAGCAGGAAGGGTGTGTGAAAGCACAGGATGGCTGGCCCCTAACCTCCCATTGCACTTCCTAGCTAAAGAGTCAAGAAACGGACATCAGCACCCCTAGTTTGGAACTTCAGGGCTAGTGTCGTCATACTTACTTACTTACTTATAATAGGAACATTGTTTTGGTTGTATTTATGTTTTTGGTTTGGGAAGCTAGTGGAAGTCCTAAAACCAACTAGCAAGCCATTTTATTATTGTTACCGTCCCCTTCGCTATGACCATTCGTGGATATGGAAGGTCATTACTGATCTTACTTATCACTATATTACAACAAAGGTACAACAAAAGGTACGTCTAGGATTAACCTAAACGTTACAGCCACTGGTTTGATACCCTGAAGAAAATACTGTCATTTCCATTGATTTGAAGTCATACTTGGCTTTTTACTAACCGTTTATTACCATGAATAGTCTGATTATTGTCAAAACTATACAAAATGAAAAACTTTACGAATTTTCAGATACATTACAATGAGTAGCAACTTATTTAGTCTGTGCTTACATTATTGTTTTACCATGATTAGACTTACATTTCTCCAGTTTCAGGATTCTTTTTCCATCTACCTTGCTCTGATATAAAATGAACTGGCTCTTCTTGTCCTGACTTCCATCCTAGATAGAACTTCTTATAGTGCTCAGGCAGAAGAGCATTCACACCTTTTTTCAAAAGCCTTGTATGTTTTGCCACTTGTTCAGAGTTGGTAGATAACCTTATTAAAGGTTTGATAGTTGCTGCCATATCTCCTCTGAAAAAGTAAAACTAAATTATATACTCACTCAATATTACAATAAAATGCTGAAGGCAATATAAAATGGATATAAGGAGAACTGGAGATACAGATGAAGATTCTTTGCCCAAGACTGCTTCCCCCTCCCCTTGAACAAAAAAAAGGGGAAATATAAAGTTTTCACCTTTTTCACATAATTTACCATTTCAGTAATTAGGCAAGAATAGGAAAACAAAAGAATATCCAGTGACGAGATAAAGTCAGAAATAGACATATAGTGACACATAATACAGAACTGATGAAAATATGGATATTAAATTTATCTATTCGTTAGAGAAAATTCAAACCAGTTGAAAATAGAATTCCAATAATTGCACAAGGGGCATTCAAATTAATATGTAGAAAAATTTTTATTTTTACTGATTTTTCCATAACAACTTTTCCAGATAACATCCATTAAGTCCAAAATAGTTCAATAGGTAAATCTACCTTCCTTTTAGACCACTTTAGAAGAAACATAGAAACTTCTTTATGAATCATGTTTTACTTCATCTTTTAATTATCAGTGCTTGTGAAATAGGTGCCTTACAAGTGCTCATTGAGTTTTTGGAGTATAGAAAAGGCGACATGGATGTAGATCCAGACTTTAAGATGGATGTTGCCACAACTTCCGCCAAGCTTCCTCACATCTTCTTTTGCAATGGGTGAGGAACGCACTGGGGCGTTATCATGATGAAAGAGAATCCAACGATGGAGCTCTCCTGAACACTTTTTGGCTAATTCTGCTCTCGATTTCTTCAAAATATCTACATAATAGGCTCCTGGGACAGTTTATTAGTCTTATAAGATGTCTACAGCCCAACTTCCTTAGAATTCTAGAAAAAAACAGTTGCCATTACCTTATTGACAACAATTTTGTCTATTTTCTGAATGAACCTTACATTGCCCTCTCCAAATGAATGTTGACAAAAGTTACATACTTGCTGCCATACCCATTCCAAAAAAAAGTGAAACTATAGTGACTATTTACAAGGGTATACATACAAAGACGTAAAAGAAAGATATAAAATATGAAACACAACATTAAATGTCTTAGTCTACCTAAATCAAGACAATTAATTTAAAAACAAGCCAAGCAGTATATCTAGTATGGGTGCTGACTGGGATGTATTCAATCAGAAAGTAGTGTCCAAATAAAAGTAGTCCTTTGTTGAAAAAAAACCTTGCATACCTTATTCCTTCAGAAGACATGAATTGTCCCAAAATACATCTTCCTTCATTTAAATCAGACACAAATAACAACACACAAAATTACAAATACAGATTTTGACATAATAAAAATCTAAGAGGTTAGCAAAATTATTAAAAGCAGAACTCTTAGAATAAAATTAGAATGTCCATGTTGGACTTGCAGTCAATATTGATGAAAACCTTAGTGATCTTTTTTATGCGAAATTTCAACTGCCTTTCAGTCCTCCAAAAGTTAGCTTTTCAAGCTCTATGATAGACAAAATTGTTCAAGTTTTTTTTCAAAATCAACCTTATCAGTTATTTTATGCTCAACTAACAGCCAAATGAGATTCGACAATCTGGCCCCACCCATAATCAATCAAAGGTAGTGTTTTACATGTAGCCTATCATCTTTGGGAAATTTATCTTGCAGCAGGCTACACTTACTCCAGTGGTCAAAAACAACGTCGAAGCAGTGTCAGCATTGAACACATTCATTGAGAAAGCAATTCTCCTTTAAGAGCTTTGGTCTAATTTTGAGAATCATTGATTAGTCTAGCTGCCTCTTCCTGACTTGAAGCGTTTCTTAGTTAATGTCCTTGCAAACACTATCTAGTTCTGCTGTGAAATGTGGATCCAGGAGGTTAGAACTAAGAAAGGATTTGTTGTTTAAATTCTCAGGTCACAAAACTATTGAAAACTGGGAGCTATTTCTAGTAGTGTACTGTCAGAGTTTTTTCTTCTCCTGTTTGTTCACCATCATATATGCATATGCTGACTTATCACCAAATTGATGTTTACACTTTCTCCTCTAGCCTGGCCCAACTACTACATCAAACTCCTTGACAGAGACCTAAGTCCTAATTTTTACTTGGTTTTTCTTGAAGTTTGCTTGTGTGGCCAATGTTTTAGAAGCATAGCTTGAAAGCTTACCGTATTTGGTATTAATAAAATAAATAAATATATGGTAAAAAAAACAAGGTCTATAATTGCAATAAACTGTTGTGTATTATAGATCTTTCAGGGTACTTTGCCCAAAAAACCATGATAGAAGAAAAACAGAAACAATCACATTAGCTTCAGCAATACAATTGCATCAAATAATCTATCTGTACCTTTAGAAAGATCTGTGAGTTGTCTGGTGTTATTTGTCATTCCAAGCAACTGATTCACTCTTTGAGCTGTTGAGGCAGCAACTAAATTCCATCAATGGGTGTGAACCAAAAAAAGATACTAACACAAAAAGCAGTTCAATAATTCCAAAAAGGAGTAACTGAATTTATAGAAATAGATAGCAACATAAACTCCAACCAGGTTTATGGAATACTTAGTGTAGGGAATAAACTAAGCTTTTGAATTGATTCATTTTCCATGTGTGTGAACTCCCATGTGAAACTCATCCATTGCTGCAGCATTCTTGTAGGGACTTTTTTTTGCATTAACTTAGTCAGCTCCTGAGCAGATTTCCCCGTAGTTTCATTAAGTCTATGAGGGACTCAAAAAATAAGCTTAAAACCATTAATCTTCATATAATCCTAACCACTTTGATTGTTGCAGTATATTTTGGAAGTGTTGTTAAATGTGGTAAAATATCTTGCATCCTTCAGATTCAACAACAACAGGCAACTGCAGCAAAAGTAAACTGGGTCAACAGCCAATTGCCTAGTACTGTTGCAAAAGAAAATATCAAGGGATTTTTAGGAGACTCAATACAACAGTGGGCACTGGTCAAAATAAAGGCACAAGTACTCTAGTGTTACTTATGTCATGAACAAGCTTTTATAGGTTTTACAAGTTCAGGGTCCATCATCAGGTTCGAAAATTAATAAAAAGAAGACTAAATCGCTAAGACTAGGAGTACATAATGAAAAGAAGCAATGTTGGGTAACAAGAACATTGATTAAGTAGACAGATTCACTTACCTAGTAAGTAGAATCATTAGTAAAGATAGAGGATGAAGTGACGATGTTAAAAGTAAAATAGCCAGGGCCCAGGGTGTTTTCCATAGTTGCAAAAAAGTTTGGAAGAACAGGAATAAAAGTCTGCAAAACAAGATTAGAATATTGGAAGTTACAGTGATGACAATGGTCAAGTATGATTAAGAAGTCTGCATTCAAAAGGTACATTTTGAACTCTTCCCTAGATCTTAGTGCTCTGAGTACTATAAATTTGTCTGTTCAGAACTTAAAGTCAATCTTTTTAAGGCAAAAGAAATAGTGTAGGCAATATTAAAGGTATTTTTTCTATTTTTAGTTCTTCTAAATATCTATCCCAAGATTTCTATCCTTGGCAACTCAGTAGTATGGATATCTTCATCCCAATTCTTTAGTTTGGCCTACTATGTTGGTTTAATTAAATATTAAATAATGCAACATTAGAAAAACAATGAATATATCAGTATGTATTATACACCTGTGCAGCCAAGTCAGCACTCCACCCACCACTATTACTACCCAATTAGGGATCTTGACACGGTTTTGCTTCTGTCAAACAGTTTCTGGTAACAAACTATAGTAAGGAGCAACCTAGCTTAATAGTAACCAAAACTCAAAAAACAGAACTTTTATACCAACAGATGCATCAAAAGAATTAAATTTTAATGCTGATTTTAAATATATAAGTTTCATCAAGTTTAATCTTACCCATCAAAAGTTACAAGAAAAGTTGCCTTATTTTAGAAAATAGGGGGAACACCCCCTGAAACTCATAGAATCATACCATCACACCATGAGATTCAATGTATCCAACAACATTACTGCAGAAGTTCCAAGCTCCTATCTACAAAAATATGGCATTTTGTATTTTTTGCCAGAAGACAGATCACAGATGCGTGATTATTTGTTTGTTTGTTTTTTTGTCGTTTTTTCCCCACGGGTGACTTTGACCTAGTAGTCCTTATAATGTCGGGAGAGGGCTTATTCTAACGGAAATTAGAAGTTCTAGTGCCTTTTTTAACTGACCAAAAAATCAGAGGGCACCTAGGCCCCCTCCCATGCTCATTTTTTCCCAAAGTCACTGGATTAATATTTTGAGGTAACCATTTTGTTCAGCATAGTCAAAAAACCTAATGACTATGTCTTTTGAGGACTTTGGGAATGACTTAATCCCCACAGTCCCCAGGGGAGGGGCTGCAAGCTACAAACTTTGACCATTTTTACATATAGTAATGGTTATTGCCAAGTGTACAGCCATTTTCAGGGGGAACGTCTTTGTGTTGGGTGAGGGTAGGTCGGGGGGTTACGTGGGAGGATCTTTCCATGGAAGAACTTATCACGAGGGAAGAAAATTTCCATGAAGGGGGTGCAGGATTTTCTAGCATTACAAAAAAAAAAATGAGAAAATAAACAAAAAAAGTTTTTTCAACTCAAGAAAACAGAAAATATTATGTATATAAGGGGGTTCGTCTCCTCCACAATTCCTTGCTCTTTACGCTGAAGTATTTTTAGTATTTTCAACTATTTATTCTATGGCCTTTGTGATTCAGGGGTCATTCTTAAAGAATTGGGACAAAATTCAAACTTTAGTGTAAAGAGCAAGGTATTGATAAGGGGGCAAACCCCTCATATACGTAATAAAAATATACAAATATAGAGGTTTGTTATGTTAGTTAATTCATAAGTTACATATATTTATTACTAATAAAAACGTTTGTAAAAAAATAAAAATTTCTATTTACACTTTTTGATAACCAAAAATTGGAGGGCAACTTGGCCTCCTCCCCACCCCTTTTTTCAAAATTGTCCAATCAAAACTATGAGAAAGCAATTTAGCCAAAAAAAATTAATATGCAAATTTTGTTTTAAATATTCATGTGTGGTAAGCCAAAATCAAAACCTGTATTAATTAAAAAAACGTTTGTTTAAAGTTTTAATGTTGCTCCTTACTTGCAGTTAAAAAAAAACTTGTTTTTTTTTTCAATTTAATCTCTTGATAAGATTCACTATGGTTAGCTATTGAACAACTGTGTAACCTCAAAGTATACAATACAATTAATGATTTCACGAATGTGCATTCTTTCTCAACTTCATTGACAAAATATTTTCTTTGACAGTTTAATTTTTATGTCATTGAGCATAGATCCTAGAGTCCCAACTTAGTCCCTTTACAACCTTCACTTACTGAAAGATACAACAAGGGTGTTTTCAGCCTCAAAATTTTCTATATACAGGTTATTTTAAAAAAAATTGAACATTTTATGTTTTTATGTTGTAAATTATTAAAAATTGTTTTTTTTACTGATTATTAAGTTTTAAATTATCATCTAAATTTAAATTATTTGTGCAAATAAAATACTCAAGCATAAAGCAAATTGTGAATTCATCCTTGAAAGTTAATTGCTCTAAACTCAACTACCCTCTAAGATAACAAAATATCCTCATCTAAAATTTTACAGGAATGTGTTTTCAGCCTCCTTTTAAAAATTTTGGGTGTCACTGCAGTTTATACCCTTTTCTGAAGGACACAATAATGACATTAGGATAGTCATGGTAGCATCTATTATATTGGGGAAGATTGTCAATTAGGAATCAAATGATACTACTTTATAGTAATTGTAGTATTTCCTTCAGAAGAGGGTAGAGACTGCAGTGATAGTGATTCTAAAATGCTATAATCATTTCAGTAGCTCATTGTAAAAAGTATTCTGAAGCAGCTAATTTTCTGTCAGGTTAGAGCATTAGTGCAATATTATTCTGCATTTTATGGTATGTCTTGTATATACCCTTGTCTGAACTAAGCACTAGGGTGTAATAGAAAAAGAAGTAGTACAAGTTGATTTGGTGAACAGAATTATTTCTAAACACAAGGGTTGTGTATTTGCCTACTGTAAATCACCCCCCCCCCTAATAGAGCGAGATATATCCCTAGGTCAAGCTTAAACAAAACATTGCTGATTCTGTTGACTTGCATTATACTTTTGAATCTAAACTTTCAACAAAAGTTGCTTCATAATAGCTTAAGCAGAGTTTAGTATATAACCCATAAAAATCACAGACAGAGCCATCATTATACAAATTTATACATTGATTTGAAATGTCAGAGAGTCAAGCTACAACCTAAGAGATTGAAACATCTAACTATTAAAGAAAAAAAAACTTTAAAAAACAAAACCAATGATAAGAAGAATGAACTAAAACAAATAAATATGAGCAATTATTGATGAGTGAGTGTTTGACATAAAGTAAGAATTTAATTGTTTTAGTGTATTTTTAGTGTGTTTTTTGTATATGGCAGTTGGGGTTTATTGTCAGAAAAAAAAGAGACTTAAAAGAGTATAAAATAAGGAATCTATTGGTACTACTCAGATCTGTTCCTGGCTTGGGGAAAAATAAATTACAGCACCCCTCCAAACCCTAATATATCCTAAGCAAAATAGGCAAAGCTAAGTAAAAATTTGACCCAGTAAATGATTCCCAAGCTGATACACCCAGGACAGCTTGTTCTAGTCCCTCTAACACTCCTTTTAAACAGCTCTGGCACTACTTATGTTCTACAAAACGTTTCTTTCTGAGGAGCCTATGTGGTAAATATGGAGCAGTTCATATAACTGACCTTTGAATAAAGTGAAAACACCATTCAATTTCACTCTTGTGCTTTTTTTTAATATAATAATTGATTATTTCACAAATTCAACTTTAAGGCCTTTTATGATCCTTGAAAGTAATAGTTTATTTCTATAGTTTTTGATATAAAAATGGGTTGAAATATTTGCTTCAAAATTAAAGCCATGATTAAGTGAACTTGAAAACATTAAGATTCAAAATTGAAGTTAGGTTAGCCTTCTGTCTCTCAATTCTCTAGAGACCATTGATTGTCAAAAACCCTTCAAGTAGTAGGCTACTTATTCATTGGCGGAAATAGCAGGTTAATTATACCAGCTTGTCAATTTGGTCTCTAGGGTGATCTGAAACAATTCTTTCTGGCAAAAAACTTGTAAAAATTTCAGGTAGCTGAAGAAATTCTATGGGACTGTTTGAAAACAGGAAAACACATCAAAAAATGCTTGTAATCATCTTACAGGTTATTGTCTTCTGCTCATGATAGTACCAATTTTGTTCTAAAAGCAATATCCTTCATATAGTACACTTGTGAAAAAGATCTAGAAGTTTTCTAAGATTTCTAAGCAATTAGAGGAAATAGAGCAAAATCCTAGCAAACATTTTGTAGCATCTTCAAGAAGCTACAGTCTGATATTAAAAGTGGTATCTTCTGCCAATGAATACTTGAGTACTTTTTAAATATAAATCTTTAATTTTAACATGGGATTGTTGTGTTCAATCAGTTCACTTAATCATGGCCTTAACATTTCATTATAAATTAATTTTGTAGAAGTTGTATAGTCTAATTCACAAACACTGATTTGTCAAGATTAAGTTGAACAAAACAAAGTTCATTACAAATCTGTCATGTTTTCTTCTTATTCTGTTAGGCCACTTAAAAACTGCCATTTTACCAATACATTGAAAAACATCATAGCTGACAGAGGAAAGATGGTGCATGGAAAAATGGATAAATTGTTTTGAATTTTTTTTTATCTAGCTTAATTGTGCCAAATCAATGCTTGCAGATTGTATAACTTTGACAAAATAAATTTTATTATGAAACAGTAAGTTTGAAACCAAAATTTTAGCCCTATTTATACCAAAAACCATAGAAAGAATATTCAGAATAGACATATAAAATGATATCAAGTGGTATGTTCACTTAATTTGTAGGTTAATTATATGAACTGCTCTGTATTTATATACAATGTTACCATTATTGTTGTTAATAATAATAATATACATAATAGTTAGGCTATATATGGTGTCAATTAGCCTGTCAAAATGGTAATAGGTAAAATTCTACTTCAGCTACTTTTGGCTATCTTGAAAAGGGGTTAGATTAGGAAAATGAAACTTTCAGGGATGGGTCTACATGCTAAAGTATGTCCCAGGAAGGTATTTTGAAGTACCTACCTCTACACCTTCTCTCTCTAGAGGTTCCTGACCTTTGATGAGCTTTAAGAACCTGTTTATTACAAAAGAAACACCTTGTAAAATAGATCTTCTGCTTAAATGAAATACAACAAAATTGTTTTTCATTTCACAACTTTGCTTAATCCCAATTTATAAGGTTTTGAAGATATGTAAATACATTTCCTAAATTAAAAAAAAACTGATATGGCTTAAAATTCTACTCAAATAACAGGAATTGCATTTTCAGAACTAAAGCCAGAGAAAAAGAAACTGGTAATTGAAAATTAAGGTAAAATATTATTTTGTCAAAATTTCAATAGGTATAGACCTGTCATATAGGCATAGAGACCTTCTAGAGGGAGAAGGAGTGGATGCAGGTAGTTCAAAATAGCTCCCCAAGACATATTTTAGCCTGTAGACCCATCCCTGAAAGTTTCATTTCCCTAGCCTAACCCCTTTGCAAGATAGCCAAAACTAGCTAAAAGTAGAATTTTACCCAAAAATGAGAACAAAACGAAATTTTATTGTGGAAGGAGAGAGCATAAAAAAGGAGGGCATTTTCTCCAAAAGGTGGATGTCTAAGTAAACCTACTACATCACATTTTGACAAATTGATGCCACTGTTTTCTTCATTTTATATATTATCAACTTTTTTCAGCATATTTTTTTTTTATGTAAAATTCTAATTGATTGACTTCTTGCTATCTTGGAAAGGGTTTAGGTTAGGAAAATGAAACTTTCAGGGATGGGTCTACAGGCTAAAGTATGTCCTGGGAAGGTATTTTAAAGTACCTTCCACTCCTTATCCCTCTAGAGGGCCCTGAAATTTGTCAACATGACAGTATATACCTATTGAAATTTTGACAAAACAACATTTTACCTTAATTTTCAGTTACTAGTTGCTTTTTCTCTGGCATTAGTTTTGAAAATGCAATTCCTGCGATTTGAGTAGAATTTTGAGCCATATCAATGTTTTTTTTTTTCAAAATTTAGGAAATGTATTTGCATATCTTTAAAACCTTATAAAATGGAACTGAGCAAAGTTATGAAGCTGAAAACTACTTTTTTGTACTTCAATTAAGCAGAAGATCTATTTTGCAAGGTTTCACTTCTATAACACACATATTTTTAAAGGTCATCAAAGGTCAGGGCCCTCTAGAGGGAGAAGGAGTGGAGGTAGGTACTTCAAAATACCTTCCCGGGACATACTTTAGCCTGTAGATTCATCCCTGAAAGTTCCATTTTCCTAACCTAAACCCTTTCTGAGATAGCAAGAAGTCAATTAAGTAGAATTCTACCTTTTTTTATTTCAAGTTAATAAGTCAGTTCAAAAGATGGTTGAAAGATATTTTATCCCTTTTATCATTGTCTTAACTTTAAAGCTCTCTAACAGTTTTTATTAATGGTCAAACATCACAGAAACCTAGGCTACTCTCCAATGACGGCTATAAAATAATTTTTTCTAAGAAACGAAATTCTAATCAAATCACCGTTTAATTCCAATTTCCACTTCAAAGCACTTTGAAAACTTTTGCGAGAATTTTCTCGTAGCTGAACAATCGTAAAAAACAAAGTTTGCTAAACCATTTGAAAAACTAACCAGCTGCGAAGGAACAGCCGAGTTTTCAAATGTAAAAAGATTTAAATCAAAGCATTTAAAATTTGGAACAATGTAAACATTTTCACCTTGCCTCTTTCACTAAAGCCAGCAGTTCACATCTCTAAAAACGTTCTATTTTGGTTTTGGAAACATGTTTGAATGTTTTTCGACTTCCTTTCCTTTCACTAACTTCCGCCAAATTTGGGACCAAACCTGCCTCCTTGATTATCATGTTAGGGTGCACAACATATATCAAGTAACTGTTTTATCAAATTTACTTGAAATTGTCCAACTGGGTGTTGATTTTTAAAATAATGATCATAAAGTCTAGAAGAATTCAAAACTTCTAAATTAAACAAATGGAAAAAAGTTTTCTAATAACGTTTCAATGACTTTCTCAGAATTTTCTCGAGTTTTGTTTTTTTCTGTTATCCAAGTTGTTTATTTTGTCGTTTTATGTTTGTCTGATCTATATGGCTCACATTTTCGTTCAGGATATCTATAAATATTCTTTAATAATATTTAGGAAGACCAGCAGTTGTCTTACCGGCATTTTGCCTATGTGATGTGGCCAGTGTAGTATACATTTTGAAAAAAATTTATAAAGGGACTTATAAAAATTGGGGGAAACAAATACAGAACTTAGGTAGCACCAATACTAAATAATAAAAGAGGAAAAGTAATGGGATAAATCTTCAGAATTTTGTTTAGTTTTCTACTGTAGTTAAGAAGACAAAGGTTTGTTTCTCAAATCTGGAGGTATACAAACAAATTGGGAAAAAGACAGGAACGGGTTCAAAAACAATTTAAATCTGACTGAATATTGGAAGGGGCTATCAGTTATGGGAAATGTTTTCCGTGCGAAAGTTTTTTATTACATTTTTTTAATTGTGGCACAACGCAGCATTCCTATGCTCAAGTGTTTCCTGACTTTTTTTTATAGAAGAAAAACTGAAACCTTACTTCCTTTTAAAATTACTCGTAGAGCTCTTTATTGGATCGATTTAATCTGTTGTGATTCTTCACGGGAGGCGCCAGGGTACGAAGCCGGACCAGCTTACTTATGAAATGAGTAGACAAAAGAAGCACAAATCCATGAAGAATGGGGAAGGAAGACACTAGATTTATTTAATTGCTTAAGGAGGGATGTCTAAAACATCTTCTCAACTCTATACGAAGCCTTTAAGCTGGTTTACAACTAAGCAGGGTGAAAGCCAGTGTGAATATAGATTTTTCATAATCCTGGCCAAATTATAGCCAAAACTTGGGTTTCCATACCTAACGATGTTCTTCTATCCAGAGCAGGGGCGCCATGTAGAGGATGCAGAGGTGGGTATTTTCCATCTCTGATTTTCTAGAGGGTCTGAGCTTCCACCGCAAAGGGCCCTTTGTAGGCCTTCTTTTTTTTTAATAAACATAATCCATTCTGTCCAATTGTTTTGAAATTACCGCACACCATAAACCTGCTCAAATTAATGAGACATTAGCATTAGTTAGCATAAAGACATTAACCCTATGTAAACTGGGTCAGGCAAGGATTGGAATTGAAGTGATTGAATGGTTTGTGATCTTAGTGATTCAACATCTTATTTTTTTTTGTTATTATGAGTCTGTCAGGAGCTCAAAAGCGGAAATTGGCAGCCTTGAAGAAGGAGAAAGAGGTACAAAATCAGGCTTCTGTGAGTATATGGATTAAGAAACAAAAACCGTGTGAACCAGTTCAGCAGGTAAATGGTTCGTAAACTCCTTTAAATTAAGCCGGCTCTGTCGATTATTATGAAAATCGTTATTACGTAGGAAATTTGAGTATACAACCTTAAAACAAGTAGAAAAAGCTGAAATGAGAAAATTTAAACACCTGGTATTAATGACAATGCAACAACTGTCTGATTAGACACGCGCCCAAGGTAAAGAAATTTTTTGGGGGATTGCCACTTGAAATACAAAGTTATCCATAAGAAAAAAAGCGGTATTTAGAAAACAAATTAAGTGAAAATTTATGATTAAGGTAATATTTTTAAGAGTCTTAAAAGAATTTTTCAACTTAGTCAATTGAATTTAACAATAAACATAGACAAATTATTTGACTTGCTCAATTTATCGCGTAGTCTTATTGGTATATTAATTTAAGGAAAAAGTTTTACTGAGGGAAGTAAAGAGCAAAGTTCAAACTTGAAAGAACAAAAAAAAACTTAAAAAGAGCAAAAATTATTGCCTCACAGTTTATCTCACATATATAGACAGGAATGGGCTGCATTGATCAGCTCTTTACACTCCGGCAAATTCTCGAGCACCGCACGAAACACTTTCAGATTACTATAGCCGTCTTCATAGATTTTACAACAGCTTTGACTAGATCGTTAGAGGTGGCATATGGGCTGCGATGCAAAAGGATGGCGTCCCTGAGAAGCAGATAAGCCTTATTCAGGCATACTACCAGCACATTCGTGCCTGTATACAAGCTGACGGAGAGCTGTCCTCCCTCTTCCGAAATCAATTTTGGGGTGAGACAGGGCTGCATTCTGTCCCACATCTTCTTTAACTTTTTTATTGACTGGATCATGAAGCGCGCCATGCAAACTGCCAGAGGCGTTGAAGTAAGCCCTGACTTCTCCATCAAAGACTTTGACTATGCAGATGACATTGTCTTGCTAGGAAACGATATAGATCATGCGCAAACCATGCTGTGTGTTGTTGCGGCTACTGCAGATTTGGTTGGGCTGAAGATCAGTAATGATAAAACCGAAATTCTTACAAATTATGAGGACGTTCTCACCTGGGGTATCTCTACCGACAACTCCCGTTTGGAGGTCATTGACCAGTTGAAATACTTGGGATCGGTAGCTATAGTATGGAAGTCCATAGCAGAATATCATCAGCATCGATAGTCTTTGCCCAACGTAGGAAGAACCTTTGGAGACAGAGAGACGTCCAAGTAAAAAAATAAAAATCCAGACCTGTGAAGCAACCGTCCGCTCCGTACTTCTTTACGGATGCGAGATATGGCCCCTGAAAGCAGCGGATGATCATGCTTTCCTAGTGCTCAACTATTCCTGCCTGAAAAGAATCCTTGGCGTCTCCCCCCGAGACAGAAATAGCAATGTCGAAATTCGTAGACGATGTCATCAGAAGCATGGTATTGAAATTCTAATAAAAAAACGCCACCTAACTTTGTTTGGCCACGTTTGTCGGAGATCAGATGACACCCTCACTAAAAAGGCGCTATACTGCCAACCCCTTGCACACGGGAAGAAAAAGTGAAGAGGACAAGTGAAGACCTGGCTTAACACACTCGAGGCGGATTTAGAGTCTATTGGTGGTTTCCGACGACACGGCCTAAGATGGGACAAGCAGTGGCTTGAAATATGTGCACCATGCACACACGACCAAGCGGCCTGGTACTCAACCGTCTCATAGCACCAGGGAGAGCTTGTGTCCTGAAACAAGTACAAGCAAGTAAGTAAGGACAAGATTACTGAAAACTATCACTTTACTGGAAACACAAAACAATATAGAAGTTTTAATACGTTTTACACGTATAGTTTTGACGCGTTTTGGACACGTTTTACATTATAAAAAGTATTTTAGGATTGTTAATTCATTTTTTTTTGTTTAATTTGGTATCACTATGCACAATGGCTCATTCCAATTATTGACTCTCAGTTCTCAGTTCTGAAGGTCATTAGTTTGTTTTTGTTCTGAAAATTAATTTAGCTTTAGAATTTGTATTATAACTTGAAATTCTCTGTTGTATAGAGAGAAATAACTGAATTTTCAGATTTCATATTATGGCTTTATTTCGATTAATAAAAAGCGCATTTCTTACTGGTTAAAGTTGTATATTACTCACTATTGGTATTATAGCTGGTAAGACCAAAATGTTACCTGACAAATCAATTCATCATTTTTGTATGCTATTCAATGACTTGGTGGTTATTAAAAATTATATATAATTTATGCTTCTGTTTTTTAAGATAATTTAATTGTAAACTAAGAAATTACTGACATTACAGCTGGTATAAGACTATGAAAAGCTTTATAGATTAATTTGTTGTCAGGGGTGTCGTTTAGGGGGGGGGAGGAAGGCAGTTGCCCCCCCCCCAATAATGCGGAGAATAAATATTATATATCCCATGCCCCTTGACTATCCGGACTTGGACCCCTCCTTATAAAAATGCTGGATATTCACCCCTGTTTGTTGTTGCAGGTTACGTATTCACTTTTGACTTCTAAGCCAATTTTCTTGTTTTTTATACTTGACTTTTTTGTTTCCATTAAAGCACTATTTTTTATGATCCTACAAACATAGAGAAATATGATTAGTCCTTTATTTATACTATTTTTATTGATATATGTTAGATGGACTGTGAAGCAATATTTTTTGTCTGTTTTAAGTCTCAACTTCGCTCTTTACTTCCCTCAGAAAAACTTTTTTTAAATTAATAATATATTAGTGTACCAAGTTTCCGATGTGTCTGAGCTTATGGATACGAGGGTATGACAGTTCTGATGTGAGGCGAGAATGCTAATATTGGTTAGGACATCAACATTAATAAACAATTCTTTTGGAATGTTGTTAAAGAAAGATAGGTCATTGAGAATGTAGATATGAATTTGTATGTAGTATGCTACTATAATTTAGCAGAGACTGTTTCAAAATTTATAGTTCCATTGCCTAACATATGACGGAAAATCATTGGCATCCTTAGTAAACATGACACGCGAACGATTTCTTTCTGGGAAGTATAATAAGTTTATATTACAATACCATACACACACAAACATATTACACATTTATATACTATCTCTTTAAACAAGGAATACTTTTGTATGTATTTTAGTTTCTTTTTTTTGAAAATGGCTCCATATTTTTGCAGGAAAATTGATATCCTAAGGTTTTCTGGTCTAAAAAAAACTGTCTAAACAGGTAAAAAGTTTGAGAAAATTCGTCAAGAGCTTTAACTTTGGAAGAAAAAAAGAGCCTTGGGTGACATCGGGTAACAAATAGCAAAATTCACCCATGCAGCCATCATGTCTATGATGCAGGCAAAATTATACAAGAAACTTATGATTCCAAAATGCTTAGTTTCTGAGTCTAAACCTATTTATCAATGTCTGGCTGTAAGGTTGAAACTTGTATAGTATTTTGACCCTCCTATCGAAGATTCTATCCATTCTGGGTAGTGTCATGACATCTTTTACTGTGACTACGTTTAGTGTCATAAAGTCTGCACAGTGTTTTTTTTTGTATTGCCTTTCTTACTAATATTAATGGAAAACACCGTTCACTGACTCCTTCTTTAATTACTCCCTTTTCTTCAAGTTCCTTGATTTGGTTATCAAGCCATGCTGGTATAGGAGGGGCCCAGGTTACAATGCCGACTTTTGTAACTTGACTTATACAAGACTAATATATTTGCGAAATTCCGATTTTAGTAGGACCTGACTTTTCTATATTTCAGACAGAATTTATCTATTTAAACTTTTCATTGATTATACAGGCGTAGACAACCGGATTGAACCACGTTTTTACGTAGCTTATTATTTGATATACAGTCAGTCAAACAAGTCTTTGAAACTATGCTTAAACAGTTTCTTTGGAAAACATGCAGCCAATCTTTCTCAATATTTCGAAGAGCCACGATTTAAAGCCATACTTGATCATTGCTGCAGCATCAAACATTCGAATCTTAGTTCTGAGACTTATCTTCCCACCCTTCCAAACTTCTTTAGTTGCGTAAGAAACGCTCTGTGCTGTAGATATTCAATTTCTTATATTTCCACTGTATCCACCTTAAAATACCACCCTGATAAGTGGAGCTACACCCGTGATCGTTTCCTGATTACCTAACATCTAGTCATCACCCTCATTTATTCCTAGTTTAAGCGATTTAGCTTTCCTTTTTTAACCATGTTCTGGGGGTAAAAAACCTCTAACTTTCTCTAAACAACCTCACAAAAATTATTAATCCAGAGAAACATTGTCGCAGGCCCAGGGGCGCAGCATTGACACCTATGAATTTAGCTTATATTTTTAGTTTAATTCAGCTTTATTGTCAGCAAGTGCCGGCACACATGACGATTTTGTCAGAACATTCTTTATATCTCCCTCAAAACTCAAAACCCAAGCTATGTCCATCCCTATGTAGGCCACTTAAATCATCTAAATAATCTAAATATAGCAGAATTTTAACTTCTTATTTGATATAGAATTCTTGAAGAGTCGGCATGTGAAGTAATTTTCTTTCCACAGAAACCAAGGCAATGCCATTGTAATGGGTTCAATTAAAGTTCTCCTGAAATCACTAGGTTCTCCTTTTTTAGATTCCTTTCGTTATCTTCAGTGTCCAATCTAAAACCTCACGACTGCCATATTTAAAAAATTCACTTACCACACTAACAGTATCTTATGCCTTGTTTTGCTTATTACCCTTTAATATTTCTTTCAAAATAAATCTTTCTTAAATTCCAAAAAGTCGCAAAATTCTTGTTCTTTTCCATTTCATTTCTAAGAACTTCAGCACAGTTCATGGCGAACTTAAAATGTTCTGCTATCTCCCCTACCACTTTCCTGATCACAAACTAAAGTAAAATATACACTTTAAAAATTCACCAGAGTATGATAAATGACACATTTTCCTAAGTGTTTTTTTTTTTCTAAAAACTCACCCAAGTCACTTTTTTATGCCAAAAAGTCACGTCTTTGGAATACGTTGGAAAAGATCCGCCTCAAGAAGTTTTGTAAACGATATTTCTGCTAGCCTTGGTTATGCAACCCCTCTAGTATTAGATAAGCAATTTAATTCTGAAAGGAGCAGGAGGGAGGGGGTTAGAAAGAGACATATATTTCTACTGGTTATGAGAACTGCCAAAAACTCAGTTTATGCTTCAACATTAGGGTCTCCTTTTTTCGAAATTTTACTAATCTTCTAATCAATGTACAGATACCAATATCTCAAGCTAAGTGAGAATGCGTATGACCATGAGTACAAATATAACTGCTATCAATTCTTACCTGCAGTAGAGGGGGTAGCTCCCCTGACTTTTCCCGAAACCCTAAAATAGTAACCTACCTACCACTACCTTGTAAAATTTTTTGAAACAAAGATAGCCCACCTTGAAACTAATGAGGCATTTGTTGAACTTCTACAAGCAGATGTCAGGAAGGCTTTTGATACCTCTAGCCACGAGGAAATATTAAAATACATGGAAGGTTTTCACCTTTTTTTAATCAAGATAGTTGAAAGTTTCCTATCTGAACGAAAACAGAAGACCAAATACAAAAACGAGCTGTAAAATACAACGACCCTAACATGTGGTATACCTCAGGGAACTAAGCTAGGACCTAACCTATTCTTGTTACTTCACAACATGATAGCTACGTGGCACAAAGATCGCGTAAAGTTCGCACACGACTTAACATTGATAGTACTACAGAAGCAGAACGAAATCCTAGACCTACAGGAAATGGTAACGAGACTGGGGCGAGATTTTTCAGCAATAAAACTCACCATAAATAGAACGAAACTAGAAATAATGAGGATTTCATTTTTAAAGCATAGGGTACCAGATTTACCTGAAGTGGGTATACCAGTAGTTCAGAAAATGAGAATTCTGGGTGTCATTTTCAACGATAGATTGACATGGGACGACCATATAAATACTAATTAAAATACTAAGGTCTTTGACAAAATTACGCCAGTTTAATCTAAGCAAAGATGCAATGCTTACTTACTACAAAAATCACATGAGACCAATTCTAGAATATGCCTGCCCAGTCTGGCACGCTGGTCTCACAAAAGATCAGAATAACAAACTTGAGAAAATACAAAAGCTTGCATTGTGAGTGATTTTGGGGTTTACACTGTCACCTTATGAAGAATGTCTTGTTCTGTCAGGTCTAACAACGCTTGAAACAAGGAGGCACGAACTTCTCTTGGACTTCGGACATGGCCTTCTTTCATCTCAAAAGCATCGCAATATCCTGCTACCGAATATTACACAAAACAAGCACGACACCCAGCACCGCAACAAGCTACAGCCATACAACCCCGGAGCAACACAGCGATACAGGAAATCATTCCGACAATATTTCACCACTTGTTTTAATTTATAGTTTTATATATTACGATTATTTATTTTGATATTCCGCAATAAGTTATTTTTCATTGTCAATGTTTTCGACACCAACACTCCTTATTAATAATTATCTTATCACATCTATCAACCCGACCAATGTACTTATGATCCAATCAATGTATATTTGTGCACAAGGGGCGAGGAGGAGGGCTAATATTGGCCTAAACGGTTCCACTAGCATGACTTTCTAAGCTTTTCAAGGTCAAACCAAAAGTATTGACTTATTTAAGCTTAAAGCCAAAAGGCAAGTAGATCCATTTTTTTTTTTTTTTTTAATCTAGCAAAAGCTGAACGAGCTAAACGAATAATGAAACAAAAAACGAGCTATTACGCATAAATATATTAACCTGAAACACACATTATACAAAAAAGGAATTGAAATTGGCACATTGGAAAGAGATTTAAGAAATTATTTTAAAATGACTAAAAACACATAGAGAAGCAAAAAATGGGAAAAATCTGAAGTCCCACATCAAGAAGAAGGACGGAGATGAAGAGGATACCACAGCGTAAATAAATCAGTCAATCTCATTTCAGTTTTATGAAAAGAAGAATAATGTTTTATTCAATGTGCAGCAGGCACGTACACATGATTTTTCCGAAGGAGGGGAAGCAGGCAAGAATGAAAAAAAAAATTAGATAGAAAGCAGCCTAAAAAATCAAAGTTGTTGCTGAGGAGTGACTGTAAATAAGATTGACATCTGCCATTCATGCTATGGATTGCGTCGTCTAATTTAGAAAAGCGTAATATATTTAAGGAAAAAATAGAAATACATAAAGCAAATTCGTATATGATAGCACCATTGTTCAGCACCAATTGTCGACAAGTAATAAAAATGAATTTATCTTAGCATATACGAGGTAGAAAATGACAGCTTCGATGAAACTCAGTAAAAATTCAAACTGGCTTTACACATGCGCATTATAATTCCAAGTACGCATGTCTTTAGACGTGGTCATGTTTTATATTCACATTTTATGCTAGTTTAGCAAGCAACATGGTAAAGAGCTTAATAGAATATTACAAAATATTCCCGCCATCGTTCAAATTAAAAAAAAATTAAATACAAATTCCAAAAGATAAAAATCTCGAAAGAATGACACCAAATATATCAATTGCAGAATGGAAAAAGCTAGTTTATATCTAAACATACACAGCTACTAGGACATTTCTAAATGACAAACTTTTAGTTTAATTTTTATATTCTCTACTGTCTAATTTACATCCCCAAATTCGTGGATAATATACAAAATGGATTGAATTTAACACATTAGCAAGAAAAAGTTGTGTTTTAGGCTCAAATTTAAACAATTTTATCCATCAGCATATTCTTGCCATTGCGGCTGTAATTCTTTTTCCCATAATTTATCCATCAGTTTTTGTCTGCTATTTTCTCCATTGTCATTTAATGCCCGCTCATTTAAACTCATCGCGTTGAATTGATGTTCCTTTATCATTTTTGATCAAGACAAAGCATATACGCAGATGATTCTCTCCCCCCCCCCTTCCGAATAGAATTTCTTGATTTTACAATTTATCCAAAAATCCTTTATATTTTTCATTTGATTCATTTATTTTAGTGTTGTTCTATTTTGTACCCCCATCCTTCCCCTAAAAATAACAACTTTTTCTGACCGTACCAGTTTAAGATATTTAAATATTAGTACTTTTTACAAAACACGCTATTTCTCGTTTTCTCGCTTCTGGAAATAGCAATTTTTGATATCTGTTTTTTTTTGTATCTCAGAGGTCTTCGGCAGGTAAATGCTAATTAATAACTTCTAAACAACCCAAATACACTGTCTGTAATTTCTTAAAATTTATGTTAAATGTATGTCGTGTAAAAGGGCATTAACACAGTCGCATTTCGTGTTCTTCTGAGTTAACGCAGGTAATTTTTCTAAGAGAAGAAAAAAAAAAAATAATCAAACAAGTTGGACAGACTCTGCTTCGTTTCTGAGCTGAACGATAGAGGGTTCAAATGAAATATTTATCTTTTTAGAAATAGATTGGAACACAATTTGAAAAAAAAAATTTAAAAACTTACTGTATTTTTAATCCTAAGAATTGAAATTAATTTGTTCCTAAATAATATTTTATTTAGGGTCAAAGGCTAATTCTCAACCGAAAATTTGTATTTTTACCCACGAATAGCAGAGACTACCCCAGCCCTTTGTCGTTACCAATACACCGAAATATAGTAACAGGCATACCGTATTCCCGTGACTAGCTTATATCGATTGCATAATTAAAATATTTGAATATAAATATATATATATATATATATATATATATATATATATATATATATATATATATATATATATATATATATATATATATAAACCAATGGAAGACTGCGGATCAACACTAAAAACAAAATATTACAAGACTACCTACAGCTTATGAGTATTGCTTGGTACAATAACGCATCAATGCGCCACATCCGTATTTTTGGCACTTAAAATTCACATTTCTTCAAAACGAAAAATTAACAAAGAACTATCACATCTAACATCTTTGAAATACACAAACATTGTACTTGAAAACATTAAAAAATTAAAATGGCGCAATAAACTATTTACAAATTTAAAACATTAACATGAATCACATGAGACCCAACGAACTTTTGGTACACTATCCAGTATTAGTTTTGGCTATGACATTTACCCCGAATCAAGTTAAAAAAAAACTGGAATAAAGATTAGGAAGGTGTCATAATTAAACTTTTTAGAAGAAAAACAGAATAATTAAAATCACGAAATTCACCAAATAAAATACTAATTTTTATACAAATTCAGTTTTGACTAGCAATCTTTAACACTTATTACCCTTTGAATGCGCAACAATTAGGGGGGAGGGTGCTCTCAATTTCTCCAAAAAACTTTAAAATACAATTTTTTTGTATTTTCATGGTATTTTTTTAGCATTTTGACTGAAAAAAACAAATCAATAAGACAAAAAATCCCCCCCCCCTGATTTTTGAATAATAATTTTTGCTGTCCCCCAAGTCCATTATATTTTTTTAACTGACGTTGCTGAGCCTTCATATGTTATAAGTTTTTCTTTTACTCTGTATGAACTCTTAGCTTCCAGGTCATGTAGCTATGAAGATCGAGCCTGATGGCATTGCAGAAACTTCTGGAGATGTACATTCGTTCGTGGGCTTACAGTAAGAATAACGATGGTTCATGTGTTGACTATACGAGCCAGAATGTGAAAAACGCTTAAAACATTTTTGACACTGGAAAGGTTTTTCACCACTGTGTAAACGCTTGTGTTCTGTAAGGTGATGTTTGTGCTTAAATGCTTTGGGACACAGGTCACATTGGTAAGGTCTTTGCCCTGAAAAAAAATCACGTTTTTAATATTAAATAAAAAAAAATAAGACAGAAAATACTAATTTACATATAAAAGTAACATAATACTAAATAGCATAATATTAAATACCGATAACATGAAAAGCATGTTATAAAAATATAAAGATTTTGTTAGTAAATATATAAAATCAAACTAACATTTTCTTAAATAACCCCCCCCCCCCCAGTGAATTTACAGCTGAGACTAGTTAAGCAAGAAATAATTTTTGCATAATAATTTCGGATCTATTGGAATAAAAATGAATAAAAAAAAAAAAACTTTAATTAAGAGAAAACTGTGACAATGATAAAAATGGAAAATCCATAAATACATTTATCCCTTCAAGCTATGTTTGTCAGTGATAGATTGAAGTCTAAAAACAAAGCAAGTATAGTAAACTTCAACTGTACAGAATGGATAAAAGTAAAAATCTGGGTGTGATTACAAAATAGAAAAAACGACTTATGGCTTAAAGTGGGAAAAATCCAGGGACAGTTCAGACCATTTTGCAAAAAAAACTTCAAGCATGAGGTAGGCTTCGAGAGATGTCTTTTCATCAGAACTTTAAAAAAAGGAAAAATTCAGAACATTTTACTCTTATTTAATCCCCCGATATGTTATAGTAGTATTATACCAACAAGTGGACATCCACACGGGGCTTAGGTGTAGTCGTAGTCACGCCTAGCTTCTAAACTTCTCCGTTCGCACGGAGCGTTCTTTCTTGAACCTGGTTCTACGAGACCGACCAGTTATGGCTTATGAATTTGGCGCAACAATTGAAAGTTGAAAAATACGGATGAGGAAGTTCAAGCCTTAACGTTTTTGTGGAAAGTTTTTCTGGATTGGGATTATTTACTCTTATGGTTAGCCCAGCTGGCGCACGAAAGGGAAGGATGTGGATGAGGGAAATCTTCAGATTACCAAGAAGAGAGTTTGAAAGCCAAGTTCAGCTTTTTCTCTGTCTTACCATACAAAAACCTCTTGTTCTCCACAGGCACAATAAATCCTCCAAGAAAATCAACTCTTATGCCATTCCATATCTTTACTACTTGCTCATCCTCCATTCCTGTCAAATTTCTTGTCAATAACCTTCGATGTGATTGGTTGAAACGTAGTCTTAGTTGCTGGTAAGTTGATCCAAGTTTAACTATTATTAGGGCCTGGGAGTGAGACTCTAAGACCCGTCTGGAAGTTTTTGCCAAGTCGCAGTCGTAGTCACGACTACGACCCTTGTGAATGGTCACTAACACTACTATATTTGTCTATACTGACATCTACTTTGGACGACAATAGACTGCTGACAATAGATATCTAGACTGAATCTATTTTTCAAAAAAACGTTTCATAACGTTTAGCGACAAGCATTATTGCTTACCGTTTGATGTATTGTTAAATAAATAATAAATAAATAGATGAATACAATGTACTTAAATAGATGACGCAACCTACATAAAAAACTCAACCTGTTCAAGAGAATGCTCGTATCTATGTCTTGCCAAGGAATGCTTGGTTTTTAGCCTTTTTTGCCAACTCTCAACCTGCACTGTCCTTCTCCCTCTTTTATGTCATTTGTTTTCTCTCTTTCTTACTCCATCCAAATCCTTTCTCCTACCTTCTTTATCCCTGTAATTCTAATTCGGATCTTATCCTACATTACTATGTAAATCATTTAGAAAATTCTTAAAAATCAGTCTTTTCTTCTAAATTACTCACAAAACATCACGAAAATTGCGCTTTTCCTTATTCTCAAATTCAAGTTGAATCCTTCCCAATACAAAAACTGTTATGGCCAATCCCTTTATCGGTATCTCTCCGGTCCCTCAGCAATTTCCAAATAACGCTTAACCTAATTAAGCTTCTGAGCGTTATCAGCACCTGAATTCTCGTAATTAATTCTCGCCAAGGAAATTTTTACTTTGACTTAGATTTTAAATTTTATTTACTAATACTCTTCTACTTAGTTTTTGACGCTTTTCATTAACCCCCTAAACCCCTCTCCGTCTCCCTTCTTGCCTCTTTTTTTTGTCTCTTCCCTATCTATCCTTAGCCCCCTCTGTTTTTTCACAACAGTTCCAGTAAAATTTTATATTTTTCTGTAAATCCTTCAACAAATTCTTAGAAATTAGTTGTATCTTCTAAATTATCCAATAAACACCAGAAATATTGCATTCTTACTTATTTTCAAATTCATAAAGTTAAATCTTCCCAAAAACAAAGGCTTTTATTACTTATCCCTCTATTGGTATACCTCAGGTGCCACAGCAATTTCCAAATAACACTCAATCTAATTAAGGTTTCAAGCAATGTTGCCACCCAGATGCTCTTAATCAGGTCTGGCCCAGGGGCGAATTCAAGGGCGGAAGGGTTCCTCACCCCTTCCCTCTCTCGCTTGTGTTTTTGTCTCTTTCCCAAGCAGTGGTATTAATTCACGAAAATATAGGGGAGCGGAAAGAAAAAAAATCGATTTTTAAGAAAAATAAAGATAAAAAAGAATATTTTCAAAAGGTAGGGAAGGGGGTATCAGTTTCTTTATGAAAAAAGCCCAAAACGGTAGTTTTTCTGTATCTAGAGGGGAGGGAGATAATTGCATCATCTAGGCCCCTCTACCCCGTTTGGCATCTTCTGTCACAGCGCATCAACGAGGAATTTTACATTTTCCTGTAAACAGTGGCGTAATTTATCAAAATCGTAGGGGGGGGGGGCAAAGCTGGAAACAACTTCCCCAAATCAAGTCAAAATGACAGTGAAAACTGAAAAATAAGCCTCATAGTACCATAAAGGCAATGAAACTGACCCGTTTCTGTGGATGCTTGAATTATGCTGGCTTATGTTAGCTTTGTCAAGATTTTTGAAGAAACTAAATTTCGGTTGTAGAAGGTAAACTAGGGTAGGGGGGAAGCAGTTGTCCCCCCTGCTCAATAGCAAATTATGTCCCTGCCTGCAGGTTATTAGAATAATTCTCATAGAATAGTCTTATCTTCAAAACCCTTAAAAAAATCATTAAAATGATATTTTCCCTCCTTTTTTAAATTTACAGAGCTAGATCTTTCCTTACACGGAAACTTTTATGACGGTTACCTATCCCTTTATCAGTATCTCACAGGTCCCTCAGCAATTTCCGAGTACACTCAACCTAATTAAGATTCTAAATGCAGTGGGTACCTGAATGCTCGTACTTATGTCTGGCCAAGGAGCTTTGCTTAGCGAACGTTTTATCACACTGATCACATCCAAAATTCCCCTCTGGTTCCTCCAAACGAGGCTTACCAGCAGGGGAATGTAGTGAATAAGAATATTTCTTTGGAGAAAGAGGACTTCCACTGGAAACACTGGTTTGAAGGCAAATGTCTAGTGTATATGTTTCTTCTTCTTCTGACTGAAAAATAATATTAATTAGAACAAAAAGAATGTTAAAAGTTGTTTCATATAGTTCAGGGCAAGGTTTAGAATTGTGTGAATGTAGAACTTAAATAAAAAACAATCTAAATTATTTGTTGAAAATGACAAGTTTCTTTTTTGGTGCGGGAAAAGCAAAATATTTTGTTGTCTTGAATATTCCAAGTTTTTTTCATTTTCTGACCAAAAAAACAGAGTTAAATTTTGAATTAAACATCTTAAATTTTGGTAATTTGGACCTAAAAAAAAAAACTAATCAGATGTTTTTAGCCTACTTAAATTAGAACAAGAAGTATTTTTTTTACTATATTCTGCAATGGCAAGGACGTAAGATGTTTCTAACTGTTCTGATTACAAATAAATATTCCTTATTGCAAAAAAACAATTTTTTTTCGAGAAATAATATTCCGCATCGATACAGCCCTGCAATTAAATACAAGATCGGTAAAGATCATTATAAGAAAGCTACTCATATAATTGGAAATTAAAACTATTTACAACAACACAGTTATTAACTCTTCAGTAGGTAGTTCCATGATTTTTAACCAAATTCTTATGGGTTCAAAAATCCAAGAAACATTTAAGGCTGTTTTTGGCCATTACTTTCCCTATCAAACAGAATCAACGATCCTACCAGGTGGAAAAATCCAAGAAAACTTTTGGGCTGTTTATAGACCGCTAGTTCGCCCATCAAACAGAGCAGGTAATCTTTAAGCATATTAGCACCTTATAGGTGAGGCCCTAGAACTAATTCAAAAAAATTAGGAGGGAGGGGGACTACAACACTTTCAATCTGTTTTAATGAAGATACTAAAAAACTACATTCTAATATTTAGGGGGAGGGGTAGTATGTTTGTGTTTTTCTTTACCACGAACCAAAGAGGTGTCTATCAAATACCATTCGACTGTGGCAAATTCTATGTAGGGAGAACCCACCAGAATTTTGAGAAACACCTACAACAGCATAAGGATGATATCACCAAAGCTCTGAATTCTAATATTACTTTTGTTTTTTGATTCTGCTTTAAGTGGCCATGTTTTTTGAAAATCCTAGCCACAAAATACTTTTTGAAGAATCCTCCATTATTAGCCATGATCTAGGCATAAAGCAAGTAGTTCGAGAAGCAATTGAAATCAGACTTAAGATTGATAATAATATTTCGTTAAATAGAGATTTAGGAGAGTATTCACTAAATGCTCTATACACAAATTTAATTAAAAATGACCTTACGAAATATTATAAAAAACCAATAGATATTAACACAAAACCTGTCACAAATAGACCTATGAGATCAGCAGCGAAAAAAGCTAGGCTGGCATTAAAAACGTGTTTTTAAATCATTCTTATTCATTTCAATGAATTGCCTCGTTTCATCACAATATATTTATCAGTCTTGGTTGAACTTCGCTGAGGTAAGGATTCTGGGACTGTTTTGAAAAACTTTTCATTTTAGTTGTATTGATTTTATCCTCTTGTAAGTTATTTCTTCTTATATATTTTTGTATTGCTGAGGACGGCCCTTGGACATAGGGCCGAAATATTCATTCCAATTTGTTTCCCACTGTCTTGAGAAATTTCCTATTGTTTCTTCCTGTTTTTGGTGCTTTTTATAGAGTTTCATTTTTATATTCATTTTACAAGGATTGACTTCAGTAACTTTATCTCCTAAAATATTTATGTTAGTTTAGCTAATTCCAATCGCAGATTCAAACACACCATTTTAAGTTATTAAGCAAACAAGAGCATTTACGGTAAAGCAACTTTGTTGGAAACGGACAAAACAGGAAAGTTTGTAGGTGTTATTAATCCCATGAATTAATTTAGAAAGTAAACTCTCTAATAACAATGTTTTCCCATAAGTTATGGTAAGCTCGGGCCTCACTGAACATATTTTTGTATTTCCGGACCATATTGCGTGGAGGCGTTAGTTCATTTATTATCGGCATTGAGTTGGAAAATTAGAGATATTTTTCAAGGGGTATTTTACCATTAGTTGTATTTAGGAGGACGGTGCCCTTGAGTTCTCGGAGACCCCACAGACGATTTTAAAAAGGTTAATCATTCAGGTTTGCACATAAGTTATTAAAGATATAAAGACATTTTTCAATTAGATTTTTTAAAGTTTTTTGTCACTCAAATTTCAGGTAGCGTGTTAAAAAGGTCGAAACGGGGAAGGAAAAAATTTTTCTGTTTTTCCATGGGTTAGGCTAAACTCTGGCCTTACTGAATGAACCTTTGTTAGCTATAAAAGCAGATTTTTTCAGGGGAAGGGGAGAGATTTTGATAAGTCTTTTTTTCTGATGGACACTTTTCAATCAAGATTTTGAAGATACTATTATTATATGAAATTATAATATATAATATTAATTTATATTAATTTATATATAATATTAATATTAATATATAATAGAATAATATAATATTATATGAAGATACTATTATTATATGACCCAAATGAAACCGCGTGTCACAGTTCACTCGTTGAGAAAGCAAAGTTGTTTGTGACTCTTCATAGGAATTAGTTTGGAAAGAGACTACCTAATAATACCATTTTTCCATGAGTAAGCCCAGACTTTGCTGTTCATATACTGAAAAAGATTTTGTCTGCCAAATCGGAACCTCGTATCTACACCTTCCCCAATCTCGACACGGCAAGACCAATGGCGTAGTCAAAAATTTTCCTATCTGTCACACTTTTTGAGTTGAAACCTAGTATTTACCAGTGATGTCATTTAGGGCATGGACTCCCTAAATTTATTTTTGTCTCATCAGATTTTTAAAAATACCTTCTTGGGGTATTGTCATGGAGAAATGCCCCTTTTATACAATTGAAGTTATAAAATGAAAAAAAAATAGTTATTTATACCCCCTAGATTTAAAAAATATTCCCTACCACCCCTTAAAAATTCAAGAACCTACGATGGTTGACATGGGATGTGCCTGTGGTCATCAATAGACATGATGAGCAAAGGTGGTTGTATCAATATGTTAATTATTCTATGGTCATAGATTTTACTTCTTTAGTTAAAAAAAAAGAAACGGTAACATAGATTTTTAGGAATTAGAGGAGTTTTTAAGAGACTATAGAAAATTGTAGATGTAGCCAATTATGGTGTTTGTTTGAAATTCTAATGTCATTTTTCATCTATTTAAGCATAGCTCCATCAAGGACAATTGCAGGAGGGGGACTTCGGGACCTTGCCGAAATTCAAAATTTACCGAATCAAACAACAATAAATAAAAATAAAGTGATATGTTGATTTGATCTTTTTTGTTCTTCTTTGAATTTAGATGTTTCCTGGTCTTTTTAAGTGTTATTTTTTAGATCATTTCTAGAACAAAAAGTTTTAAATTGTTCGTTGGGGGATACAATAAAAAACATTACAAAATATATACGCATTTTGTTGCGTTTTTACGAAACAGATTTTTTTTAGGGGGGGTTCAAACTTTGAAAGCCCCCATGGACACCGTATTAGTATCAACACTGATGCAGGCGAAATATGTCTGTGACTGTTTCTTTCCGTTTTCTTTTTACTGGTCACTGATTCGTTCTTTCTCAAGATTTCTTTCTTTGTTTTGTGACGGTAGGTAAGCAGTGAATCTTTTACGTTCTATTTAATTTATCAATATTTTTTTTATTATTACCCCCTCCCGAAAAATATAAGATAAAATATAATATAAGATAAAATAAATTATAATATAAGATAAAATTAACTTTAGGTAAGGTAAAATTAATTACAAATTAATAAGGTAAGATAAGGTGAAGTAAGATAAGACTAACAGGAGGTATTAACAACGATTTTCTTCCAGCATAAGAGCTGAGTTTCCCAAGTTAAGTGAAAATGACCAAGTGAAAAATACAAAAAGAGCCATATACTACAATAAAAGCAAGCAAATATATTAAAGAAAACTGATCTGTTTCTGTGGATACTTGAATTATGTAGGCCTATATTAGTTTTGACAAAATTTGTAAAGACACTAAATTTCAGCTTAGGGGGAGGACTAAATTGAGATATGGGATCGTAACCTGGTTCGTAAAGCCTAGCAATATAGGTGTCTCAAACAAACAATTGTTGGTAACCCCTCCCGGTTAGGATATAACCGAATACAGTCTACCTTCAGTTAATTAGTAAACGACTTAAGCAGCTAACACTATGAATGGTTAATGCTTTAGACCAATCATAGAAGTGTTTCATAGTTACTACGGAAACTGCCGTGAACAGGTGCAATTAATTATTAATTTTCATGTTAAAGGCTGATCCAAAGAGCACAGCCAATTTATAGGAGTGGAAACTGGCACTAGTATGACAAAAAATCACCAACGACATCTAGCATGTGGCGTTTCTTGGTATTTTTTCTTGTGTCTTTCTCAGAAAGTGATATTAGATAATGGTACTTGTATGATATAGCCCCTGCAGCTCAAAAACTGGAGTTAGATTCATCCTAATTAAATATACCTAAGTATGATAAAAATATAATATTTAGGAAACAAGATTAGGATATATATTTGCACATTAGGAGGGGAGGGGGGTAAAGTACAGCGGATCTGCATGCAAAATGTGTTAACTACGATTATTGTGATATTATGAAGTAAGAATTGGTTTTTTTAACTTCACACTGTCCAAATACTTTACCTGCTTTTCTAGATTTCTGGGGAAACAGAGACACGTTGAATGTAGAGAAATTTTTACAAATTCGATCATAAACTTTGGCATTATATCATTTTCATACAATCCTATGAAATGGTTAGTTTTTCTTTTCATTAGTGCTCGATAAAAACTTTCTGTTCAACTGTACTAATAAGAGTAGCTTATCCCAGGGTCATGTGCAGGAGAGAAGGCTTGGGGAAAGGTCCCACCGTAATACTAGTTTTACCAAATTTCTAGGCAGCTTTTATTCAAGTTATTCAAGGTATCTTTTCTACTCAAAAAAAAGTCAAAACTTCAAAAAAAATCTGCGCAAGTTCTCAAGTTTACGGTTTCTGAGAAACATTAGCTATTATTGAAGTTAAGTAAATGCTAGAATTGATATAAAGTAAATGCTTAATAACCCTGAATTGGAATTTCCGGAATGATTTCAAGATCGCCTCAAAAGTGATACTGAATTCCGCTAGCTGAAATAGTAAACAATTTAATAGACAAAATAGAAAACAACCTTTACTGAAGGAGGAAAGACAAACTTAGTTTTTAAGTACAAAAAAAGAATGAATATGCAAATTTCATTTTAATAATGTATCTGCGGAGAGCCAAAATCGAATATGCATAAATTCAAAAACGTTCAGAAATTAAGAGCGACATTAAAACGAACAGAAATTACTACATGTATGAAAGAGGCTGTTCCCTTCTCAACACCCCGCTCTTTACGCTAAAGTTTTTTACTGTTTAACAAAGTAGAATTGAGAGAAAGAGTCAAACTTTAGCGTAAAGAGGGGGGCGTTGAGGAGGGAACAGCCCCTTTCATACAACTAGTAATTTCTGTTTGTTTTAAGTTTTAATGTCGCTCCTTACTTTCAGTTAAAAAAACTAGTTTTTTATTTAATTTTTAAGTACATAGAGAGCTTTGTTTGAACATTGCAACGGCTAGAATTGACTAAGTAAAAAAACTAGTTTTTTATTTAATTTTTAAGTACATAGAGAGCTTTGTTTGAACATTGCAACGGCTAGAATTGACATAACAATATGTAAATTCCTATTTTCTTTTGCTTTTACAGGTCCCGCCTTATGTGGAAATCCTTTAAATTTGCGCAATTTTTCAGTTAAATTTATCCAAATCAAAAAACTTCAAATTATATTAAATTTAATTGTAATTCAAGTTATTTTTCATAAAATTATAATTAAAATTACAAAGTTGGCTTACCCTCTCAGAGAAAGGCTTTAGGCTTAACCGACTGTCATCTACCATTTGTGTTTGAGCCTCTATAATGGCTGGCACTGTTTCTTTTACAACAAGTGAAAGCGGCTCATCCGGACTTATGATCGCTTCCGTTTGCATTTCTTCTTCCTCGTCATAAGGAAGGGGGCTCCTGAAGCCAACACTCGTGTTCTCATGTGGTAGCCGCTTCATACTTAAATCTAATGGCATATCAAAATCCACAATTCTTTCTTCCACAGGAACAGGGTTTGTAGTAGTTACAGAGGATGGAATAGTGACCTGTCGAAGGTCACGCCGATCTCGTGCTCTGGCATTTTGAAACCAGACCTGTACAACCCTAGGAGGGAACTTCAGCTCATCTGCCAGTTTGTAAACTGTCTCTTTGCGAGGTCGTGAGTCGATTGAATAGTGTTTACGTAAAATGCATGCCTGCTCCTCAGTAATAACTGACCGTGAACGCTCTTTCACTGGTTGTGACTGGCTGCAATCAGACTCTGTTCCGTCAGCTACGATAAGCAGCGGCTCATCATCATCACTGTCATCAATAGAAGAAGATCGACTTGTTTCTTTTCCTTCGATGTTATGCTCAGCATTAAGATCCTTTGAAGTTTTAGCACAGCAGGAGTGAACCCTATACTGTTCATAGGCTTCAAACTGAGAACTGCACTGGGAGCAGTTAATTAAAGATGGCTGTTCAACCTCCTTTGTCTGTTCTGAAAAACTACGCAGGAATGCAGATTGTTGGAGAGCTGCTCTTTGCAGCTGAGAGGCAATTAGAAACTGATGGAATGCTGCAGCATTAGGATCTGCTCCAAGTGCAGGAGCTGGAATATTATATTCTATTTGATAGGGATACGGCTTTGTATACATAAAAAGATGCTTCATGTTGCTATTGTTATCTTTCAAATCATTACTTTTGTCAATGCTTGGGAGCACTGAGGGTGTGGGCAGCAGTCTAGGTGTTGCTCTGGAATCAATCATTTCTTCACTAGCATTCCTTATTCTGGAACCCTAAAAAGAAAACAGGAAAATCAAGTTTGAAAAGAAACTAATTTTCTTTTTATTTTACAAATTGCTGGAAAAAATATTATTTTTCAATTGCAAATTTGAAACTTACGACTGACATTAATAAGGTAAAAATCGACCTTTTCTATTAACCCATTTTCAGATATGGTGGTAACACATCGTCAGATCGATCAAACACCGTTCCTAACAAGAAAGCTTTGGATATGTTTGTGATATTACAATTTTACCTTATCTGGGTTTAGAAATTTGTTGAATAAAAATTCACTAGATTTAGTTTTAAAATACTTAAAACTAAATTCATGTTTTGACTCCAGAAAATTGATTTTAATTAAATACTATTTTTTCGGGACCTTTTACCCCTCTGTTACTTTTTCTTGTTTTTGATTTAATTGACAGTTGTGGATCAACAATAAAAGGGGCTATTATCTATTCGACATGCCGCACTAAGGCAGCATTAATACAAAAATATTGACAGTTTCGGCCCTGTAAACATTGAGACGACTACAGTTGGTCAAATATTGTGGAACATCAAACCACATTAAAAGGTTAAAGGAGATCTAAATCAGATAACGACTTGCCGAAGGTGGTAACAGAGTGGTAATTACTACTACTACTACTACTACTAATAACTCACTGCAGCACCAAGCCGCCTGAGGCCAACACAGCCACGCACGCTCCTCCTCCAACCTAATCTATTTAAAGCCTCCCTCTTACACCCTCCCAGGAAGTTCCCATTTCCTTTAAATCTTTATTTATGACATCCTCCCAACCCAGACAAGGACGACCTGCTTTCCGTGTAGCCCTAGACGGTTGGCCAAAAAGGACAATCTTCGGTAATCTGTCATCCTTCATCCGTAGAACGTGGCCTAGCCATCTCAACCTTTCTTTCATTATAGCCCCAGAAAGCGGGATTGAACCACACTTTTCGTACAACCTACTGTTTGAAATATGGTCAGTCAGCCGGGTACCCAGAACAATCCGTAGGCAATTTCTCTGGAAAACATCTAGTAAATTTTAGGAAAGATATATCGTTTGATATTTTTATTCTTTTTCCATCTCTTTATAACCCTCATAAATAATACAAGACTTGTTTTTTTTCAAGAATTAAGTATAACACTTGTCAAAATGTGTACCAAAAATCAGGCACAATATATATGTAAGGAAAGTGGGCTAACTGGGAGATTGTTTTTACCTTTTCTTCTAGCATAGTTTCACCTTCTTTTAAACAGAAATCACACAACTGTGTGTTCTAGATTGTTTTCATGGAAATTTAGCTAACCTCATCATAACTCTAAAACAGGCCTGGACCCTCGGTGTAACTTAAAAGCTATGTGAGATGTCCAGAAACAGAACAGATTAACCCTACCTCCTAAATAGACTTCGAAGTACAAGGGCTTTAGTGATTATTATCTTAGTGATTTCAGAAAAAAAGGAATAATACCCAAAAATAACAAAAATTTTGACTCTGAGTAATTTTTTAACGATATATTTAATCCGTTTCATTGTAAAATTTAACAATAGAAATTTTGATTCTTTCGTTTTGGTCGGTTAGAGTTCATTTGACAAAGATTTGTTTTTCTCTATTGTTGATTGGATATATTAGATTTTTGGCAACTGAATCATTTATATATGCCTATATTCACACTATGCGGAATTACGATACATCCATACATCAATTCCATTTATCAATACATATCAATACATCAATACATATCAATACAATATCAATATCAATATCAATATAATACAATATCAATATCAATATCAATAATATCAATATAATTTTCTTTAGGTATAAAACAAACCATTTGTTTATTGAAAAAAGGAATTGAATCGTTTAAAGAAAGAAGTCGAATTTTTCCCTTTTCATGAAAGATTAGAACAATCAGTCACTTTATCAAGACAGCAGAAAGATTTGCTTATTCGTCAAATAAGTCAGTAACCTTGTTTTAGACAAACTATTCAGTTTTTAGTTCAACTTTATCTGTCAACGAAATAGACCCCTATCGATCTAAAGATTCCGCTTATTTTCAAACTCAGCGAAGCTTATCGGCTAGTCTTTATGGGAAATGCCTTTTTATCGTCAGGAATCGTTTACAGGAAGAAGGAGAAGAAATTTTGCCTTTGTTTCTTGTTTCATTTTTGACATAAACACGACAGGTGAACGATTGTTTTTCCGATTCTCAAGGAAGATAGTTCCTATCTTTGCCTTTGTTTATCATCAATTTTCTTCTTTTCTTCGTAACACGAGTAAGAAGATAATGCCGTCAAAAAATCAAACTACTTTCATCTTTTCTGTAAAGACGGTGGCATTATGATCATTGCGAGCCAAAAAGCAATATTTGAAATTTTTTTTTTGATATTTTGTTTATATCCAAACCGTTCAGCTGAGAACGTTGGATCAACTGGTGAAATCTGTTTCCTCGTTTATTTGATGCACTATTCCTTGTAGCACAAGTAGATAATGTTTTGGGAAAAATAAATGACTTTGGTCCTTGCTATAAACATCGTGATATTATGACTATGCCAAGTCGAAAAGTGAAATCTGAAATTTTCTTTAAAATTGACATTTGTAACCGTTCCTTTCAGCTGAGAACGTTAGGTCGATAGTTCAACTCAGGACATTAGGCATGCTGATCAAAATTTACTGGAAAACGGGGGGGGAGAGTCAATTAAAGAAATGATCCTCAAATTTATATTTGTCTTATTTTATAGGTGTGCTACAAACCTTTCTTATACAAAAGGTTGTTCGTAACCTTCGAAAAAGAATCAAAACAACCAAAACCGATTATTTTAGCTTTTAAAGACAGAAACACTATAAGAAATTACTTTAGTATGGCCAATCTCCGGCCATGGTTTGGGGTTAGGACTCTTGGAAATATATCTGCTGATTTAGTTACTTGTAGTGAATTTTTTGCTGTACAGTGGCTTAACCATGGGGGGACAGGGGTCAGCAGATTTTACTGATATAAAATAAAAAATATTGAATAGCAAAACAAACTTTTCGGGATTAATTTTTTAAATTATCAAGTTAGAAAACGACGGCATATAACACATGCACATAAAGTATTTTGATGCTGGATTTGTGCAATTAACTAAAAAATCACACAAGTTTAAAGAATTCCCACGTAAACTGGGACATAGTAAACCGCAATAGTAATTTACAGATTGTTACGTCAACCATAGTTTTCCCACGAAAAATATTCCAAAGTTTTTAAAGCCACAAATCCCAGAAAGTTGAGAACTAATTTGGCCACTTCCTAATTTTCTCTTCAAGAAACAAGCATCTGTATGTTCAGTATGAATTAAACAGTTAGAGACAGAGCAAACGAGTTTTTTAATACGCTATTCCAAAGTTGAAAATGAAATAAGGTTATATTTCGAATGCTTAATTTCACCGTTTTAAAATATAGCTGAAATTAACAACTCCGAAACAAGTTGGATAACTTGGATTGCAATAATACATTTAGAACACATGGACGGAGAAATTAACATCACCTTTTTTATTTTTATATTCAGGGGAAAAATACATAATTTGAAAATGCATGGCAATTATTCGCGGAATACAGAAACAGTCCCGTACAAAGATGAGAAAAGGCCTGAAAACGTATGATATTTGAGAATCCAGAAAAAGGAAATTCCGAAAAAGGCTGTTCTATGGAAAATATGGGAAATTTTCATAAAAATAATTAAATATTGACTTGTGAGGTGGGGGCAAGCTCTATGGATTTATTTTTTATTTTTCCCGTAATTTTTATAATTAGACTTCTTTGCTGTTTTGTCGCAACCGCCTCTATATATATATATATATATATATATATATATATATATATATATATATATATATATATATATATATATATATATATATATATATATATATATATATATATATATATATATATATATATATATATATATAAACCCTCTGTAAACTCCTCAGCTCATTCAGGAACACCTGAATTTGTTTTAATATTTCAAGACCATACCAGTAATCATTGTATCTTTTTTAGTTACAACAATAAAAATTGGAGATGCACTCAAATTTATGACAAACATAAATAACTTCGAAGACCACACTGCCTTTCGATGACGGAAGTATAACAGTTCAAATTAGGGATGAAACTTTATAATCGATCTGTTCACTGTCGATTAAAAGGTTTCATCCCTATTTCGAACTGTTATACTTTTGTTGTGACAAACGGATCCAGCACAAACACCTACCTCTGAATTCTATGGTAAAAAGTATGCCTTGTTTTCATTAGTTTAGGTTTGTGAAATATTTTTGTAAGCCAGTCCCTTTATTCTTTAATAAGATAGAAAAGGAATGAAAAATCAGGTGATTGATTTTTTCAAACGGTAATTTGTGTTTTGTTAAAGAGAGATATTAAGTGTTCCAAGAGAAAATTATTGAAGATGCGAAAAAAGCGATAAACCAATAGATAGAGCATACACTAACAATCTCTGTTTTTCAAAATAACACATAACTGCTTTTGAATTCCCTCACTAAGTCGTGAAATGTATCCCTTAATTTCGGAATTTGGTTGATTGGTCAGGTTTGTAAAAAGAAGGTACAAGCTTATGGTTAATTGTTAATCAAATTAGTTGTTTTAATTTGATTAAATTAACTGCTAATTATTAACGGTTTATTATCAACCATATGGCAGTTTTGCCTAGTCGCAAATTGAAAATTTTCCTCTCAGAGCATAAGAAAAAATAACAAATCTTACCCTTAAAGACACCACAAGACACTTTTTAGATGTCATATGAGATGAATAGGATCCAGAATGGGAAAACCTTTTACCACAATTGGGACACTCGAATGGCTTTTCTCCGGAATGTATACGAATATGTTCCTGAAATTAAAGTTTATCAGCTTAAGAAACATAGCTAAATATAGGCGAATTGGAAGTTCAGCATAGATAAACCGTTTTTCACTCCCCCTCACTAGCCTCCCCCATTATGAATTAGCCCATCAAGTATTAAGTTCTTAAACATTGTTAACCTTATATGAACAAAGTACATGGAAGCATATACCGTTTTTTGATTTCTAGAAAATTCTTACCAAAACTAAGTATAAAAGATTTGAAGTATGACATTAACTCTGCAAAGAACTCAATGTAGAGATATTTAATTTACCTACTAAAGCAAACGACTGCTCCGAAGAACTACCTCCCCTGTCAAGTAGAACCTGAAAAAGCACGACCCAAAAATACGTTCTCTGTATATTTTCTCCCTTTCCGTAGGGGAAACCTCTGATACTTGGCCACCTTGTCAGATCATAACCCATTGTGCATCTTTGCCTCTCCTCCGTCGTAGTGCATATCCAAAGCCTTCCCAAAATCTCATGATTTTTCACAATTTCGTTGATATTCGGCCGCTTTTAGGTGAGCCGTTAAAGGCCAAATTTAGCAAAGTTTATGCAGCAAATATCAGGCCAAGTCCAAAAAAAGGTTTATCACCGGTTTGATTTTAACGTATCAATCGTACGGAAACAATTCCAGAACTATTCGTCGTTTGATTATACTCTTGAGCGTGTATAATGTTCCAACGCGCATTTTAGAATTGACTAGCTGTTCATTCACAATAAGATTTACCTAAGACCAGGATTCAGCCAATGCTGAGATTTTACCTAACATGCATAATACATTATACATAATAATACTTAATTCATGTAATAATAACATATAATACAATACCTAATAGGCATAACAGTATAAGAAAAAAACTATAGGAGTAAAACCATGTGGTGAATATTTTCACAATTAGAATCAAAATTTGTATTTTCATGACTGAAGTTATATCGGAGATTTCACACTTCTGAAGCAACTGATAAATAATAACAATAATAATAAAACTTGTTTGCAGGTTCTCTCAAAGGGAGGATCAGTAGGGTAGAACCGATGACAAAGATCCGAGTTATTGAACGGTTCCGCAGCCAACAATCAAGGTCGTATCCATGGGGGGGGGGGGGGGTACTGGGTTTGAAACCCCTTCACAAAAAATCTTCTACGGCTTGTAAAGTGGGTAAAAACAACGCGAATAAACAATTTTTTGACGTTTTGTAAAGTTTTTGTAGCCTCTCCTAAAAAAAAACAATCTCCCCCTTGAGAAAATCCTGGATACAACTTTACCTACAATAAAGCTTAGGAAATATCTCAGAAGTACGACAACCCGGGTTGCAGGGGCGTATTTGCGCCATTTGGGTGATTTTTATGATTGACTTTTTCAAATCAGCTCATTTTTGGGGCAAAAATTTTCAAAAGCAAAATGGCGCTTTCGACACATTTTCGTTTTATGGTGCCACAATTTTAAACCAGAAGTCTGGTATTACTGATGAGAACTTCAATTCTAGGTATGAAAATGGTGACTTTTCTGATTGGTCAGTTCGGGCTAAGCAAGATAGAAAATACTCAGCACAGGGTTAAATTCCTATACAATTCCTATACAATTTTTTCTATACAGCTCCTTGTAAATGAAGCTTTGGTGAGAAGTTTTGATCGTTATTTGGTGCCAGGGGCGTCGTTTGGGGGGGGGGGGAGCAAGAGAGGGCAGTTGCCCCCCCAATAATGTGGAGACAAATTATTATATTACCCAATGCCCCTTAACGATCCGGTTATGGACTCCTCTTATCCCTCCTAATAAAAATGCTGCAGATTCACCCCTGTTTGGTACCATTCTTTGTTCTTTTTGAATGTCCTAGTGACAGCATAAAAATAAAAGTGAATCAGGTACTTTGGCCGTAAAACATCGTAAAAAGATGGGAAAATTGGTTTTGTCAGATTAGCCTCAAAAAAGGTCAAATAGATTTAATATCCATATATGCAGCCATGTACGAACTGAACTATATCATAACTATTTTTCAGGAAGGCTTGTCTGACGAATCGTAAAGTTTCATATTAAGTGCATATCACTCGAATCTCGTAGGGATTTCCCATTCCTCTTTTGTTTGCATGCATATGAATGTGTGTATATCTTTAATGTTTCTTCTTCAAATATTTTATTTTGTATTCTTGATACTAAGTTACAATCCATATGGGCTCCAATAAACCCCCTAAAACAATTAGCCGTAAAAATGCAAGTTTCCTGATCCATCTGTTTAGCTTTCCAAAGCATTATGAGAAAGTGCAGGTTGTCGGTAATATAATTTATAATCTTCATTCTTACAGGAGACAACAGGATCACCTCAAATTACAACCCACGTCGAAATTCGATTCTTTTCCGATAACGACCCTATACGTGGTTAAAAGGAAATGCTTCATTCAACGTCAGATGCAATCAACGGCCTTGTTATAGCCCACTGTATATTGGGCAAGTGGGAATAAAAGGATTACATTCCCCAGCTGACACGGTTGCCATATATATTAATCTCTGTTACTCTTTTATCAGGTATGAAACGTGCGGCTTTACAGTGGTGGATAGTTAAGTCAGTATTTGTTGCTAGCTCCTCAAAAAACTATTCAGTTATATATTTGATAAACCAAAAATAGATAGAAAGTAGAAAATGTAGTCTTATTTGGAAAAAGATGATACTTTTCAGGTAAAAAAACACACTATTTTACATCTTTGCCTCTCTCTTGAAGCTGTTCTAGGCTGTCCCCCACAAGAAAATATTGTAGGCTAAATCTTCTGCCCCTTCTAGAAAAACTTTCTGTAGGGTTACCTTAGAGATATTTACAAGATACAGATGCGTCTTTATAAGATGGACATGTTCCATCTATTTTTTTGTTTTTCCAACCGAAGACTATAATTCCAGTCGAAAATCTATAGTATAAAATATTGTAGCAAATATTATATAAGAATTTAAGACCTTGGTCATCAATCTAGGGCCATAGGGAAAGCAGGTCGTCGCGGAATGAAATGTAAAGGGGTCACAAGAAAGAATTTAGAGGAAATTGGAAGTACATGGAAATGAAGGATGGAGCTTCAAGTATATTGGGCTGAAGGATGAGTTGGCTTAGCTCTGTTCGCCTTTTTAACCGAGGGCTGAGCGAAGTAGGGTCAATTGAAGGTGGTGTTGAGTTTGGTGAAGTTAGGGGAGTTCATTTGCCTCCAAAGATTTTTTGGTCCCTTCCTAAATTAAAAATTATTTTTGGTACTTTCATTGAAAACAGTTTTTTTTTTTATATTTCACTTTGGCGTTTTGCCCCCTAAATTTCCATGAATTGACGCCACTGGTTGAGAAAAGTATTGACACCACTAAAGTTTTCCTCTCAGAGGGGGTAGGGGGCTATTAAATAGGAGTGCCAATTAGAAACCACATCTCGTACTAAACTGCAAAATTTCTAAAAATATCTAACAAAACAAGGGGTCAGATTCCTCTCCACAAAATAAAGTGTTTTCTTTCCTCTCTTTTCAATATAATCTGAAATGGGGGCCATAATATGATGAAACAAGAAAAAATAAAGAAAACAAAATAAGTTCCAAGAGCAGGAATATTTTTACCAATTCTCCGTCTGTATTAGCCTGTTAGAAAACGATTTCAGCCCACAAAAAGTTAAATGGTTACTTTTTTGGTCAATTTTGAATATAAATTTTTCTTTCACATAATTAACGGTAACAACAAATATTTAATCTATCATATTAACTTCAAACATTACCTTTTTTATGAACAAATTCTGATCATCTAATTTAAAAATCAGTTTTAGAGCATTTTCAAAGACACTAAGATTTTACCTTTTATATTTATGAATCGTGATGTATTTTGCAACACTGACTGCCAATAGAATCCACGTTGGGAATAAAAGGATTATGTTCCCCTCATTCTTTTTCCTTATTCTCAGGGGTTTTCCTGATAATCCACCAAGGTAACAGGTGTGAGCCTTAGTTATCAAAAATGCTGATAAGGGCTGTTAATGTAAATGGCATGGTTTGGTAATTGGAACTTGGCCTGCTGGAATTCTTGGAAAAGAGGTTATCCAAGCCAATTTCTTGGAAATAGCGCGAGAGAATAAAATGTTTCTAATATGTTCCAGATAACCTTTACAGGTAAAGAATATAACGGTCTAAATGAAATGTTGAAAGAACATTAGTTAATTATGGTGTTTTTTTCAACAAACGGTTAGAATTTTCGCAAACTGTGAACTAACATCAAAAACAAGAAGAACAATAGGGAATTCTTTTCGTAAGACAGTGGAAATCTAATTTGAATGAATATATCGGCCCTATGTCCAAAGGCCGTCCTCAGCAAAACATAAATATATAAAAGAAGAAAAACTTCAACAACATACGACCAAAAAAAAAAATTGATTTTTTTTAAAACAGTCCCGGCATCCTTACTTCAGCGAAGTTTAACCAGGACTGATAAATAAAGTGAGATGAAACAAGGCAATTCATTGAAATGACAGAAGAATAATTAAAAACACGTTTTTAGTGCTAATCTTGTCTGTTTGGAAATACAACAGCATAAAGATGATATCACCAAAGCTTTAAATTCTAATATTGCTACTGTTTCTTTTAATTCTGCTTTAAGCAGCCAAGTATTTGAAAATCCTAGCCACAAAATACTTTTTGAAGAATCCGCCCTTATTAGCAATGATATAGGGATAAAGCAAGTCGTTCTAGAAGCAATTGAAATCAGACTTAATAATAATAATATTTCCTTAAATAAAGACTTGGGACTAGATGTTCTACACACAAATTAAATTAAAAAAGATCTTGCAAAATATTAAAAAAAACAGTGGATATTAACACAGAACCAGTCACAAATAGACCATTGAGGTTAGCTGCCAAAAAGGCAAGATTAGCACTAAAAACGTGTTTTAAATTATTCTTCTTTATTCTTCTTCGCTGAAGTAAGGATGGTGGGACTGTTTAAAAAAAAATTCATTTTAGTTTTATTGGTCGTATGTTGTTGCAAGTTTTGCTTACAACATTCAAGTTAGATTTCCACTGTCTTATGAAAAGAATTCCCTATTGTTCTTCTTGTTTTTGATGTTTGTGACGGAAAGGCAGTGTGGTCTTCGCCGCTACTTGAATTGTGAACTTTTTGTTTGTAAAAAGACTCAGGCACGTACAAATGGATTATCTCGGAAAGTTCATATTACCAGAGATAAGTTCATTAAAACCGAAAAAAAAATACGTTAATCATGTGAGAATTATAATTAAATGAAAAATTTAAGACACGAATTTCGACAGGGTCCCTCTCCCTTCCTGTATATGCGCAGGAAGTGTTAAGATTTTAAAATTTACAATAAAAACTTTTTTGAAATAGATTCGTATAAGTTACATATTTTTAAATTAAGCCAATATCACAAGAAGGACCTTCAGGCCCGACCCCTTTCTGCATCTCAACATTATTTTTGTTATTTTTTCTATAACGTTCTTTTTTTTTAATCTGGCTCCACTAATTCCACCTCAAAATAAATCAATGCCCATGCGCTAACTAAGATACTGCAAAAATCAAATTTTTGCAATTTTCCGAATTTTCAAATAATTGAATTTTCCAAAATAGAAGACTTTAGAGGCAAAATTAAAACCTGAACGATAAAAGTTGTGAAGTCACTAGACTACAAGAAAATACAGAAAGTTAATAACTTTTTTAATTATTATAAATTAAAAAGAAGGCGAGTCACACCGTGATTACGCTAGGCTCTCGGCGGTCCTATTTTAGTTAACAATGAACTGAAAAACAAAAGGGGGAATTTTTGATTTCTCAACAGACTTTGTGCAAGAATTTGAAGAATTTATAGAAGATAAACAAGAATTTCGTAAGAATACATATACAATTATTTGGTAACAAAGGTTTCTTGTATGTATCTTTAAAGATTTGGTTCTTATACTGCAGGATTATGAATTATTCAAGCCATTCAGAATCAGTTCATACAAGTTCATGACCTAGGGAGGGAGGCATATGAGTAAACTATCTTGGGGACGGGTCTAATTAGGAGCACATTTTAGGCCATAATATTTTCTTTGTTTTGGGGGGGGGGCGTGCTTTTGAACTAATTTCAGCGGATCTGTCATACCCCTTCATTAGTAAAACTGTCCAATGTTTATTCATTTTATGACCTAAGCATGCCCCAAGAGGAGCAAACCCCACGGGATGGCCAGGAACAGCTGACATTTTGTCGAAGAGAAAAGGCACAAAACCGAACCGTCGAAATGGTGAGCAGAATAATTGATCAAAATACTTATCTAAACTTTACATCAAACTAAATTATTTGTAAATTATTTTTTCAATGTTACGCTTATGACCTGATAAAGTTCATGCCTCCTCCCAAAATTAGTCCTTTGGGCGCTCTTGCCAAATCTTGTTAGAAAGGAAGTCAGAACTATTTTCACAGAGGTAAACCTATTTTAATGAAAATTTCCAAAAGGAAAGTTAGTACTTTGAGGGAATCCGAAAGAAATCGGGGAAATACAAGCCTAGGCACAAAGGAAACATCCTTTCGGCAAAGATGACTGCCTCGAGAACTTGAACTTGTTACTTCAAAGTAGCTGGAAATCAACATAAGAACGTTTTGGTCGTCGATCCTTCACGCCCAATTTACTTCCAAGGGAATTAATATGAGCTTTCAGGCACAATTGGACTAGGTAAATAGTGGATTTAATCAAAATTAGGTTTGGGCAAGAGAATTTCAACTTTTCCAAGGCCTGATGACAAAATGACTCGAATACAAATTGATAAGTCAGATGGAGAAATACAGAAACGATTCAATTAAAACATTGAAAACATAGTCCTCTGGTGGTCTAAGGCCTAGCTAGGTTCAAACTTTTCTACTTACGGATTCGGCTGCATCAGAGATAAATTTTATTAGTCAACAATAATCTTGCTGAATAAACTACTGTCTTTTTGTTTTGAAAGTAAAAACACCGAAGTTTCGCCAAAAAACAAACTTCAAAATTGTTACATAAAAGGTATGGGCGATGAAAATATTCTGAAAGCAGACTTGAAATCAGCAGAAACAAATCGTAAAAAAATGCCTCAATAATCCTACTGAAAATAAAAAAAACATTTAACGTCACTGGATTTTCCCTTGCGTCACTATTCAAGTGGTTCCAGGTGGGTTATCGTTTAACGGTTCCCATTAAGTTGAGTTATCATTGAATCAAATGGAAGCTCACATATAATGCATGTGAATGTTTTTATACCCGAATTTGGCACTATTCCATTTCTGAATACATATTTGATTTTTTCGTCAGCCAGTTGGAAAGAAAGTGGAAAATTCAACTTTCCTTTAATAACCCTTTCACCTGGTTTGTACTTTTGGACTTACTGCCGAAGATATATTCCAAGAAATAGTTCTTGTTTCTTTCCTATAAAATTGGTTAGAATGTTGACATATTTTCCATTTTTTTTTGTATTGATTACAATATATTGACACAATGTTTTACATTGATAAAAATAAAAACATTGATTTCGAGCTCTGTTCAGGGAGCCACAACGGATTTCTTGCCGTAAGGGGGTTTGAGGAGGGTGGTACGGTATGGCCCTACTTTTACTTGTTGTAATTTCTGTTCTTTTTAGATTTTACTTTTCTATTCATTTGAATTCATGGAATATTTAGGCTTAATTTATTCGTTCGCTGTAATTTTTATTCATTTCAAGTTTGTTTTTATTATATAATTTCTGCTCGTTTTAGGTTTCATTTATTCCATGTAGTAATTTCTTTTAGCTGTAAATATGACTTATTACATGAATTTATTTCTGATCACCCTAGGTTTTAAAATTACTCTGAAAATGAAATGAATTTAAAAATGAAAAAACTTTTCATTGGCAAACATGCTCTTAGAAAACATTCCTTTTTAAATGAATTTATTTTCGATCGACGCAAAAATTTTATTCGACATTAAAACTAGGGAAAACTAGAAAATTCAGTCTTGGGGGTCGGATCTTAACTAGTAAAGACTTAACTTACTTATAAAGCCCTGGAATATTAATCTGAAACAAGACTTTATGGCTATTAATAAACTTTAAAAATAAATATATCTCAAAGAAAATGTCGGGACTTTCAGAAATCGTATCTACGTTCCTACATTCCGGACCAATAATAGCACTAAATTTCCAGACACGTACACAAGGATGTAATAACAAGGGGGGGGGAGTGGAGCCTCATATAACGTATTAATGCTAAAATTCTCACACATAACTCTCAAAATTTGGGACCCATCAGAAAATTTATGCGTTTCAGGAAGATTTTTGCTCAAACTAATAAAGTAAAAATCCATTCAACTTATTCCGTTTCGCCAAATATCTGCTCAACATACCAACACGGATAGGCAACTCAAGATTGATAATCAAATGCAGCATATCCGACCCAGAAATCGCGGTTTCAGAACTTATTTCAAAATACGAAAAACAAAATTGTAGATTTCCCATGGCTTATAATTCTATTTTGATTCGTTGATTTTTTTGTCCTTTTCTTTCCTCGCATTAACTTTGCCTTAATAGTTTAAAGCATGTTAGTTTTTTTTTTGTTGTGCTTGGTCCTTTCTTTTGTTTTTTAGACTGGTCTTCAATTTAATTAATTAAATAATTAAAATACCATAGTAATCCCACCTGTATGTTAGATTGTTTTTAGGCATTTTCAGATGTAATAGAACGATTTATAGACTGCTAAAAAAATTTTCAATATTTTTTTTTCTACGTTAATTTTTCAAATAAATATAAGGCATCCTTATTACCAAAATGGTAATAAATATCTCTTGTTATTATATTTTATGAACGAATCAGCATTTGGAATCAGCATCAACATTTTTTTTCAATATTTTTTTTTACTACGATAATTTTTTAAATAAATATAAGATATCCTTATTACCAAAATGGTAATAAATATCTCTTGTTATTATATTTTATGCAGGAATCAGCATGTGGCATATTTATATTCCCAAACTGCTGATCCACAAATTTCTTCTGTAGTCTAAACAAAGCGTACCATTGGCTAAAATTCGAGATAAAAATGATTTATTTTAAAATATAGTCCTAAATCACGCGGCGAATTTGGAAGTTAAAAGAAGCATTTCTGCGGAAGTTGAAGAGTTAAGAGCAAATTTTGGAAACTAAAAGAATTAGGTATATTAGATGACATTCCAATTCTTAGAATGCGAACAATTGATTTTAGTTTGATATAATCTATATATTTTAAAACGCTTGCCTTAATTTTGGATTACTAGGAGGGAAAAAACCTCCAATAAGCTCTTTCTATTGCCTTTTTTTTTTTTTTTTTTTTTTTTTTTTTTTTTTTTTTTTTTTTTTTTTTTTTTTTTTTTTTTTTTTTTTTTTTTTTTTTACTAAATACAGAAAAAATAATGTATTTCAAACAAACAAAAAATGTTTAAACCTGCCAAATAATATTAAGTATAATTACCCTTTTTTGTGGTGAGAGGGGATGGAACAGGAAATTAGGGTTTTTTTTTTAGTCAACCCATTAATTTGTCATTCAAAGGATGAAATCTCATTAAGACATCTTCAGGCCTTTCGGATCTTCTCCATAGTTTTTGAGATTTGTCATAACCTGTTTTTTTTTTGCGATTTCTTCCATTTAGTTAAACTAAATATATAGTTCTTAAAATTTTTACCCCCTCCCCCACAAATAGTCATGCGTAAGTAGCTGATTCTTGAAGAACCGATATTCAAAATATCACATATCAAACGAATAATGGGTCTAAAAATATAACTGCAGAAGGTTTTCTCCCCCCTCAGGTGGTCAGTACTCAAAAGTGTAATATACCATGAAAAGAGAAATCACCAATGCAACAGCACAAACACACACAAAAAAAGAAAAAAAAAGAGAGAGACAGAAGGAGAAAAGGAAGACTGTTTTCCTAAATTAGTGATTAATATAGACAAGCACTTGAATGAGACATTAACCCTATTCATCCATGCAATCACATAGGTCAAACAGCATAGCCACACACAATCAACCATAAAGAATAATCCATGGACAGGCAGTCATGTCGTCAATAAGTACAAGTCGTCATTTACCAAACAATAGAAAAAATAATATAGACAAATAATTCAGAGGCAATACCCAACATAAGGGCTCATCAGGAGAATACACTGGCCTATATAGGGTTTCGCCACTCTAAATTCTCTACCCAGCACAGTGCTGTGGCTACCACAGAATATCCATGGCATCCCCGCGTCAGGTATCACCCCCAAAATACATGCCTATGAAAGAAAAAAAAACAGCAAATGTAAAACAACCAAGTAAAACCAAAACAAGCTTATCCTGTTAATATATCCCTCCCTTTAGCAACAATAGGTTAACTAAATATTATAAATTTTACCAAATCACAAATATTAACACATTGCAAAAAACCTGAGTAAACTAAACAATTAAACAATTATATAAACAACAATATATATATATATATATATATATATATATATATATATATATATATATATATATATATATATATATATATATATATATATATATATATATATATATATATATATATATATATATATATATATATATATATAAAACGACACGATATTTTTTTTCGTCTGAAAATTGATATAGTAATATCTTCTGGTATGAAAAAGATATAGATAAGACTTAGAAAAAATTCGTTTCCCCTCCCACCGCCCTTAATCTATTTTTCTTAAATCCCCTGCATACTGAAATAAGAGACCGAACAACCGGAAAAAACTGTCAAAATGAAATTTGACAGTTGGACAAGGATGAGTGAAAATCAATCACGTTATTACTATTTTGAAGCGTTCCGACCTAAGTTAATTTTGCATTTTGTTTGATCTCCTATTATATCAAATTCGTATGCATCGATTGGCTAGCCGCCTTGCAGGCAAACCGAACTTTGGAAGTTGATAGAATAGATCCATTGAACTTTTAGCAAGATATACCATTAAAAAAAATGTTACTTAGATCAAGATTTTTAGTAAAGTAAGGTTATTTTTACATTGTTTAGATCAGGAGCACGTATTCACTAGACAAAAAGTTTTTTCATTTTTTTTAATGTAAATTCGTGTATGAAAGGACTTGCTTTTCCACGGGGGAGGGATACACCAGACACCATTTTTATGTATAAAATTTACTTCACCGAGCGAAGCTCGTTCCCCGACGTTTTATAACGTACAAACGTTATAAAAAGGAAAGAAGCTCTTCATAATATGAAATGGAAAGACAAGGTGAAATTGCACAATCAACTTCGTAAGTTACTTCTAGTTAAACTCATAATATGGATTCTCTTGTTCTTTCAACCTGCTTTAACACCGATGTCGAAACAATTCAAGCTCAAACAGACAATCCCTTGGAAGTGGGAATAGTAAGTAATAAATCCCTTGGAAGTGGGAATAAGGAAGTTGTAATAAGTTAGTTAAAATTATATCTAACATTCGGTGAATTGGCGCTGTTTAAATAAAAAGAATCTAAGGGTATTTGTAGGTTGTACACAGACAGATGCGTGTTTAGTGTATGTGATAAATGAGGGACGTAAAGACAGAAAACGATCAAAAATGGGGCTTTTAAAGGCCAAACGAAAATACTGAAGAAAACATAGAAAGCAAATATTTCGAGATAACAACCGCCTCTCTTCTTCAGCGCGAACAAAATAACATGATCAAGAAAAAACAAAACCAAAAAACAGGCATGGAAAGTACAACAAAACCAATGAATAAAAAACACACCAAAAAATTAAATAAATTCAATAAAAGACCAAAAATTAAAAGAATTAAAATCAAATACCTAACAAAAAAATAAAGTGAATTATTCGCCAATATTCGCGATTTGCACAAAATCCAAACAAATTTGAACTGCCAACGACGGATACTAACGAACTAATCTTCTTCAAATATTGTTCTATCGTTCTATTCAAAGGTTGTTCTCTCGAAATATTTGCTTTCTGTGTTTTCTTCAGTATTTTCGTTTGGCCTTTAAAAAACCCATTTTTAATCGTTTTCTTTCTTCATGTTATGGCAGGCCAATGTGGTTTAAGAAATTAAATGAGGGGCGGTATGCAAAAATTTTTTTAGCCACATTAGGCTTGGATCAGGGCCGTTCAAAGGGGGGGGGGTACAGCTGCCCAAGGTGCCGTGGCTGAAGGAAGGCATGGATGTAGAGTCGATTCAATCAAATTTTCAACTTAATTCATTTTTTGCTTATAGTTGATTCAGGAGGAGGGTGTCCTAATTAATTTTGTACCGGGCACCACCAACGTTAAAATGGCTCTGCCTTGGATCATAAATGAATAATAATGACCTGGGTATCTCAGCAGAAATAATTAAGTGGTTTTGGAAAAAGGTTTTGGAAATTTAGATTTTCTCCCCGGTCCCTTAAACTAAACAACTTCAATCGGTTGGGCCGATTCCTAATTTGTCTCTGCAGTCTTTTGGCCAAAACCCAGTAGACTATCTACACACAAAAAATGCCTGTAAGCTTTGTTTTATCTATCCTGCAAAATTAAAAAGTGAACTGAGCTGTATGCATAACAAGTCGAATTTGGGAGCCTATAATCCGTTTGCACCATTTCAAGACTAAATGTATTAAATCAAAATTGGTACTTGTGTATTATGCGCCACTCACTCGAGTTTGCGCTGTGTGAACTCGAGAACAAACCGGTTTCTTCGTTAGTTTCTTTCAGCTTGGCGTAAGACAAGACAAAAATAAATGTCAGAGTAGATGGGAAATATATAATTTTATATAATATATATAATATTATAATATTATAAATATATATATATATATAATATTATAATATATATATATATATATAATATATTATATATATATATATATATATATATATATATATATATATATATATATATATATATATTATATAAATACATAATTTTATAATTCAGAGTAAATGGGAAATATATTTGCACATTAAAGGGGGGGGGGGTAAAGTATTTGGACAGTTTGAAGTTAGAAAACAATTCTTACTTCATAATATGCAGAATAAATGTACCTAACAAAGTTTCCATGCAGACCTGCTATACTTTACCCCCCTCCCTAATGTCCAAACATATAGCCCGAATTTGTTTCTAAAGTAACAAAGAAACCGGTTTGTTCTCGAGTTTTAAACAGCATAAACTTGAGAGTGGCGTACAATGCACAAGTACCTCAAAATCATCTAAAATATTATATGTAACATTTTTATATAATAACGTTAACCAATAAAAGGTGGTATGTTTTCTGAACAACGAAACACTTGTGAGAAACCTAGGGTACTTTTTAAGCCGTCTTTTCATGTTTATTTAGTAGCTTTTTCTTTGGACAATGTCTGATTAAAACAATATCTCGTGTTTGTCAAATTGGGTGTTATTTAGATAAGAACAGAGAAGCTATTCAACGAAGTTTACAGGTTGTATACAGATGTTACCGATGTGTATTTGGTAAACAGTCGGTATGGATAATAAATGACACTGATGAGGCCAATTCAAACACAGATAAGCCAATTATAGGAGCTGGTACACAGTTTAAATATTAGAATGTTGTCAAATTCAACCCAGAGGCCGCCGTTATAATAGTAAAAGCATAGCAATGTTCAAGCAATTCAGGTTTTTCAATCTTCCAATCACCCCCCCCCAAAAAAAAAATAAAACACCGTAAATTGTATAAAAACATTTGATCCGTTGTTTTAAAACTAATTTTTTTTTACCATCATAGCCCTTTGAAAAATTACAGAATCTTTCAAAATATGGCATGGTGTATTTAGACATTTCCTCAGAGTTTAGCAAGCCTAAGAAATGTGCTTGGGAGGATGAGGTAGGAGGCGGATGTCTGCCGAAAAGTATTTTGACGCAAGTGTAATTTTTTGAATACCATAAAAATTGTCCTTTTTACATATTTTTGTCGTCTAAGGAGGGGACGTTTAATATTTGTTAACACACCCCTTCCCATTCAAAAAGGGTGCCTATGGTGTTCTACACGAAAAAAGCAGCAATTTCAGGTTTTATTCGAACAATGGGACCAGTGACACCAATTTGGAAGGGGTAGCAATTGTCCCATCTAGATTTTAAAGAATACCCTTTTGTATTATTTTTACCAACCACCACCCACCGTTCACCCTCCCCAATATTTTGAAGATACCTTATTTTGCATTTTCATTTATAATCCTAGCCTTCCTCTCCTTTTTGAAAGTAGGGCCTGTATAGAATACATTCTGAACGGGAAGGGGGGGGGGGGTGAAAAGGCATTTCAAAAATATTTCCCCGGATTTAAAGAATATATTCCAACATCATATATCCATTTATTCTACATTCTTCAAGCTCGGGGAAAAGTTCCCAATTCTTGCTCCTAACTCTGTGCATAATTTATAAAAGTTCTGCTTGTTAGGTGACAAAATAGATTTGACTTGTTTACACGTTCAGTCTAAGCAATTTCTAGAAATGACGTATTTTAATTTATTTTAGTAATGAAGGTCCCCCTCCACTCTGCAGTACATTTTGACTACACAAAAATAGGCCTTCGAGCATTAAGAACAAATAAATTAAGAATAAGCTTTTAAGAACCCTTGGGGCATTTTAAATTTCATTTTAACAATTGTTTTCAATTAAGATAATTGTTAATCCCTCAAGTATTCCCACCGACAGTTGTGCCTCACCAAGGAGGTGTTATTTTCACCTCTAAAATGAAAGCTCCCTAGAGATGAAGTTTGTTGACATGATGATTTCACCACTAGAATGTCAACAAAAAATGCATATGAGACAGTTTAGACAAATTTGTATCTGAGGGTTCCTTTCTGATCTCTTGAGAATACCTAACCGGATCATTCGTCACGGTTCCTCTCTGAAGAACTTATATGGTTTCAATAAATGCTCTCAATGGCCGCCATGGCGCATATCCTTTTAAAAGTTCAGAAGACAATTTGTTTTCAGAGGTGGCGCAATTGCACTGCCTAAATAAAAAGCCTTAAGCCGACGAGGGCTCGGGTATATTCATCAGCGGTATATTCGTTTCTCCAGGAGTATATCAGATACAAAAACGATTTTTTTTAGATAGAAACATACGATTTTCATGAATCAAAACCACTTGGGGGGGGGGGGCTGAAATTTGACAAAAAGCTAAACACCAGCTTTTGACAAATATACATGGCATCCGGGATAATAATAAGATAAGAAATTACACATAATATAGCAAAATCTTGAGAATGGAGGAGGAGCTTATTCTTTCTTAGCTTTTTTCAATTTGAATGATTACTAATTAGCTCAGACAGGCACTTAAATTGGAGGGGGGAGATATTTTTTTGAGTATTTACGATTATCCTGCATATTATTTTTTGGGGGGAGGGGTGTCAGCTCCTCATTGGCTCCACCAAAAATTACATATTTGCCTGGGTTAGTTTAATTTTGATTTAATATGCCCGTGATTCAATATTAATATAAATATTAATTTGTATTTAGTTCAGTATTGTAAAATGGGAATTCAAGAGATTAATAAAGGTTAAAAATGGTTGACAAAGACTAGGCCAAATAAATAAACACAAACCTTCAAATGATGTTTAAACTTGAAAGCCTTTTCGCAGTAGTTGCATTTGAACTTCCTCAATCCGGCTGATTCATCGTGGCTAATCATATGACGCTGAAGTCTATACACATTGGCGAAGTTTTTGTGGCATATATTACAATTCTAAAAAAGGAGAATGAAATAAACCACAAGGACGTGACAAGGATGGGGGGACTGGATCTACACTCCCCTATAAACAGGAAGCGGGTTTAGTTATTTACAGGGGTGTCGTTTCGAGGAGCAAGGGGACAGTTTTCCCCCGAATAATTAGGAGAAAATAAGAATTATATAGCCCTTGCCCCTTGACTATCCGGATATTGACCCCCTTGCCTCCCCCCTCCCAATAAAAATGCTGTAGCTACTCCCATTGTTGTATAATGGCTTTTTAAGCATACAATATCAGACTACTAAATTTACAGTATTGAGGGGAAATTCGAATTAAATCAAAAGACGCTATGTGCATGCCAATTGTCAAAACAGCGTATCTCAAGAATTGATTTGAGTATTCAGTTGGAACCTCCAGAGAATGCTCAAAGGGGATAATCATCATAGGCACATCACTTCCTATCATTCAGGAAACGATTAGGGATACGATCAAAAAGACAGTATTTGTATGCTACCAAAACTACTACAACTACCACCACTACTACCACCAGACAACTCCATTTACACTATTGACGAGAAATTCAAACTAAATCAAAAGACGTTATGAGCATGCAAATGGTCAAAATAGCGTATCTCAAGAATTGATTTGGTATTAAGTTGCAACTTCCAGAGAATGCTCAAAGGGGATGATCATAATAGGCATATCATTTCCTATCATTCAGGAAGTGATAAGGGATATGATCAAAAAGACAATATTTGCATAGTACAAGTACTACAACTACCACCGCTACTACTACCAAACTAGTCCATTTACAGTATTAAAGGGAAGTTCGAACTAAATCAAAGGACACTATATGCATGCAAATTGTTTTCAGTAAAGCACAAATTATGTTCTGGTCTGGAGAATGCATGGGGGTTGTCAGTCCCACTCGTATTGAAGTGAGATAGCCATTTTGTTCAGCATTATAGAAATATCATTGAAACTTGTAAAGGAGCTAATTCGATTCAAAATTAAAAGTTCTGGTGCCCTTTTTAAGAGTAAAAAGTGATTGGACGGCAAGCAGCCTTTCTGTTCAGCATAGTAGAAAAAAGTTTCATTTTCTTCAGCATAGTAGAACGGTCCAGCAACTATGTCTTTAGGGGCATTGGGCAGGTTAACCCCAAAATTATGCAGTTGGCTCATTATGCTTTAAAACTAAATATTGCTTTAAACTAAATCGACAGATATTGCCTTTATAGTTGCCAAAAAGATACCTTAGCAATATTTCGAGAACGACTGCGGGTATTAAGTTGAAAATTTTTATTTTACAATTAATATTTCTGCTCTTACAATTTAAATAAATAAATATAGTGTAAGTGTATCCAGCTTGTCACAAAGCATAGATAAAATCTTTTTGGAATGATATTAAGTTATATTTTTCAGTTCAATTTCAGGAGTTATAAAAGTAAAAAAATACTGTTTGTCTAAAGATTAAAAATTGTAGAAAAAGTTTCTCCAACATACAAATAGCAACCCAAACCATGGATTCTTATAGAAAAAAAGTGATAAGTTATAAAATATTTTTTATTTTTCATGAAAAAGACTACGTCAATAAAAAACGAATAAAAATTAATTCAAACGACTTTTTCCTCAAAACAACTTTTTCAAAGAAAAGTAAAGAGCTCCATTTAGCCAAAAATTAGCAGAAATAAAGTCAAATAATCTTCCAGGCATAAAACTACCACAGACCACTGTCAATAAACATATGGAACTCAAAACGAACAGAAATTAAAATAAATAGCCGAATTAAACCCAAAACGAGCAGAAATTAATATGGAGTAGGGCTCATAGCCCCATACCTTCTAAAGTCCAGAACATAATTTGCACTTTACTGAAAAAAAAAATTTAGATGCTTTCACTTTTTTTTACTTTCATAAATAAAAAATTATTAGAACTTACAGGTTAATTTTCAATTAAGCTGACAATCCACGGTTATTTTTTTTTTTATTAATTTTTCCTTTAATTGAAACTCCTAAAATTTCCCTTAAAGTTTAATCTTAAATCCTTTAGTCATCAGTAATAAGTCATAAAAAGAGGATTCCATGTTTTTATTTTTTAGGACAAGAATCTTTAAACGTTCCTATAATACTATTCGGTTAGCTTTTGCTATCTTCGATTTTGTTTTTCCAAGGGACATTTTAATCATGGTTTCCTTTTAATTTGGTCAGAAATTTAACTTTCAAAGCGAATTCCTACTTCTTTTATTTATTACAATTCGCACAATTACGGTTACATTAAATACTAAAATCATTAAATACTTAAATACTATTTTAAATACTAAATTAAATACTATTAAATACTATTTTAAATACTTACGCTATTTTAAATACTAAATTTAAAATGTTAATGATTTTTATTTTCACAATATGATATTAAATTGCGACTTAAATTCGATTCCTATTTCCGAAATTAAGTGATTGTGATTTTTTGTAATTTATGTTATATGATTTTAAATTGTGTGATTGTGATTTTTTGTACTTTTGTAGTTTCTGATTTGAGTTTCATTTGTTTATTGATTGTGGTTTGTGGTAGTTTTGCGCTTGGAAGATTATTTGACTTTATTTCTGCCCATTTTTGGCCAAATGAAGATCTTTACTTTTCTTTCAAAAACTTGTTTTGTGGAAAAAGTTTTATATCAATATATAAAAGTGAAGACCGAGAAGCAGAGGAATAAATTGTAAAAAAATCTTGTGAATCAGAAGTTTTCGTTTTTCTTATTGGCTTTAAATTTTGCACTCGAGAACTAATAAGGTTGAGTCCAAATCTTTTCGACTTTAACTTTTAAACTTTTCTTTGGTTTAAATTTCACAGAGAAGGTTTTAAAACCAAACAGATTTATAAGAGATAGGGTTAATTATCTTTCCAAAAACGAGGAATATTAAGATTTGCTTACAAAAACATGCTACAAGTGTGAATTATTGGTTTGGCTTACTTTAAACTCTAGAATTATAGGAAAACAATAAATTGTTTTCCCTTTTGTTAGAGACGGCCCCTGTCTATGAAAGAAAAATTACACCAAAACGGAAATATCAAATATCAAAACGGATTAGCATAAATGTTTCATCGTAAAAGACCCTTTGAATAGCCCCTCAGTTCGACAATGATGCAAGCTGAGGGCTGCTCATTGTGCTCTTGTCTGCACAGGTAAATAGAGCATACGGGATTCTCATCTCTAAGGTGCTCCACTATTGACAGGTCTCGCCCGCATAAAAGGTTTTTACGATCAAATTACAAACTGTGTTTGTTCAAAGGAATTCATCAAGATGTGATGTGTATTGTCCTACCTTCCAGGTGGAATAGTTTATTTTCTTTTCTTCTTTTTTTTTTTCAAGTCTTAGCCTGCAAAATGCATTCAACCGTAAGAACGAATTCCCATGCTATTAAGAAAATTAAATATAAAAAACAAGTCTTACTTTCAACTGAAAGTAAAGAGCAGCATCAAAACTTAAAAGGGACATAAATTATTATTTTTATGAGGATGTTGCCCCCCTCAATACCTCGCTCTTTACGCTAAATTTAGACTTGTTCAAATTCTTTAAGAGCAAGTCGTGGAACACAAGGGTCGTCTAATTAGAACACCAAACCTTTTAAAAGTTCAAAAAATTAGCGTAAAGAGGGAGGTATGTAGGAGGGGACCCCCTCCCACATACATAATAATATTTGTTCGTTTTAAGTTTTGATGTTGCTCCTTCCTTTCATTTACTTGTTTTTTTTTTTGTTTAATTTCTGATTATTTCCAAATAATGCTGGGAAATCTAGCTTCCCCTCCTTGGGAATTCCCCCCCCCACGGAGAATCCATCCATGGGAAGTTTTTGCCATGTAAAACATCTCCCCCTCCCACCAGGAAAATTCAACCCAACCAATTCCATTCTAGCTGAAAATTTCCCCAGAAAATTTCTTGCGGACGATTCTGGCTGAAATTTTTTCTTAGCACTTTCATTTGCTAAATCCTTTAATTTCTGATTGTTTAAAATCATGCCAGATATCCCCCTCCGTGGAAAATTCTTCCCGCAAGTACCTCTTTCTGCCCTCTAGTGGAAAGTTGTTCCCGTAGGAAATTCCGTCAGGAGAGTTTGTCCCATGGAAAACTTCTTCCATGGACCCCCTCCCCGTATGGAATGAGACTCAAGGTAATACCAATCCGGTAAAATTTCCATTCGAATGAGTCCTTTCCTGATATTCTTGGACTATTGGTTTGATGCAATCCCCCATGGAGAAAACATAAAAAAAAACAAATAAACACGCGTCCGTGATCTTTCTTCTGGCAAAAAAAAAAAAACACAACAATCCACATTTTTGCAGATAGGAGCTTGAAACTCATACAATAGCGTTCTTTGATATGCTGCATATGATAGCGCTAATTTCATTAAGATTCCTTGACTTTTAGGGGATGTTATCCTCTATTTCGAAAATCAGGCAAATTTTCTCAGCCTCGTAGCTTTTGATAGTTAACACTAAACTTAACAAATCTTATTCATTTGCGATGATCATAATAGGCCGATTCTTTTGGTATAGGGTTATCTATAGATATAAAAATTGCGTTTTTAGAGCATCGGTTACTATTGAGCCACGTCGTTCTTCACTTACAGTTCGTTACCACGAACTGTTTGATTAAGTCAGTTATCGACTACCGTTATTCTAAAGCCCTTATGCTAAAAATTTTCGGTCAAAGAGATGTTTTAAAACTCATTACCCTATTAAACGACACACGCTTCATCGATTGATCTGATTCCATTTTCTGTATCTTATTTAAGTTCCGAGATTGCCGGAGTTTCTATTTTTCCTTAAATCCGAAATGTCTCCTTTTATAAAATCAAAAAATAGTTGGGAGAGTATTTTGACATCATAATGACATTTGTCTTGTTTGGAAGGTTAGATATAAACCTTCGTACAAACAACTGTTCGCCAACGACAGTCTAAAACAAAAAAACATTTTCTTTTTTTTCTCCTGTAAATATGTGACATAATTTTTTGATTTACTGCAATCATCAACTTATGCTTAGATAATTTCATCTTTAATGTACTTTTTACGATAGCTGTTTTACGACTTCACAATATTACCAAAAATGTGAGTTCGTTGTACAGAAACCCATCTTTTATTTTTACTTTGATTCCTTTTTTTTTCTTTTTTTTTTCTTTTCTTTTCCTGTTTCTTTAATCCTTGCTTTTTGGTGCCATTGGATGCTGTCCGCATCCACTGATTAATATTTAATGAAAACAAGAGGTGGGGCTTTATTGTATTATTACTGATCATGAAGCAGAAGCAAATAATTTCTTAGACCATACTGCCTTTTCAGTTATACTTAAAATGTATAGGAAATATAAAAATGAGTAAAACTGTTAATTGAGACGGTGGAACTTTGAAAAGATAAAAACAAAAATTTTTCTTTATATAAATACTAAAAAGTGTCCGAATATTCCAGCTTCAAATCTGGAAACCTTTATCAGCGGGGGAAAAGGGAGGATTAAAAAAATTATATTAGCGGCTTAGTGCTGCGATGAGTTGTCAGTAGTAGCAGTAGTAGTACGTATTATGTGTATGGTCTATCCCGCTAAAACTTGCTCTTTGCGGAGGGGTAGACTTGAATAAGTAATGATTAATCATTATGTAATTCCGAAACGTAAATAACAAAAGAACGGGACCTGATTTCCTTATTACTCCTTATTTTATAATTAAAATCATAAAATAATAATATAAATAAATCATAAAATAAAATTATTTATAATTATATTTTATAAATATATAATTTATAAAATCATAATTATTATATATAAATAATAAATATATATTATACAAATATATTTTAATATATATATATAAATTTATTATAAATATATTATATAAAAATATATTTTGTATTACATATAAATATAAATTTATATTATAGATTTAATTATATATTTATATATAGATTTAAATTATATTTTATAATTGCGACGTGGAAATCACCACTCGACACTTAATTTAGCACCACCTTTCATTTTAATGAATTTTTATTATTTTTCATGATTTCTGCTATTTTTACATGATAATTTCAATTTCTTTTGTATTATAAAACTAATTGCAATAGATCACCCCTTTCCCACTCCCAATAGTGGTTACATAAATTCCATCATTAATTCACGTGACCGGAGACAAATTTATATTGAACTTGAAAAGACAAACTAAAATAAACTTCCTGGGGCGTCTAAAATAATCCACAAACGGACCACAGCTTGTCTTGCGTTAATATGTCAAATTTCATCAGTATTTTACAAAGAATCAACACTAGAGAACATACTACTGCTACTATCACTACTACTACTACTACTACTGCTACCAACAACTCACTGTACACCTCCCCCTCACCCATCCAATCTAAATTTTAAGTTTTTTAGGATTTCGAGGTACTTCCTGTTCAAATTATCAAGTAAAACTTCCCTTTGTTGATTAGTTGAGTTTGTTGATAAGTTACGAATTAATTTGGTAAACCCTTTTTCTACGCAGTACACAAGTGGTAAAATAAACTTAGAAAGAAAATAAAATAAATGAGTCATAAATCTCTAATGTAGCCAAGTATTGATAAAAAAATGGATTAATAATTCCCGTTTTATTTTGACAGGCAGACTCAAAATTTATTTTTTTAATTGCTCCTCCTTGGTGACATCTTTGGACTAGAATCAGTCTGCGTACTGTCACCTCAGTTGAACAATGGGGAAACTTCAAAAAACATTTTACGAGACTTCTAAGAAGTTGTCCCCACCACCAAATATTATATCTAATTCCTAAAAAGGATTCAATTCCACAGCTGGTTACACCTATATTTCATAAAGAATATAAATATACGAAAAACCAAATTTGTTATTAGAAAAATAAAGAAACTGAAAACATGTTAACTATGATGAATTGTATGCCTTAATAATTATACCTTATGATTTGTAGCCTACCTTATACCTTATAATTTTAATGAATATTTATATTACGTTTATGTATTCTCCCCCAGTCCCCTAACAAGCCTCTCAGGGCCCCCTAAGGACGAGATCCCCTCCTCCCTGGAAACGATGCCACATTATGATGGAAACAAGACAACCTTAAGAAATGAATAAAAAACAAATTGTTCCAATTTACATATTAGTAGAGATAAAGATCCAGGTAGCACCTGCCCAACCCCCAATTAAATTACCTGGCTGAGTTAATGACATTAGGGTTGCCATAAGCAATATATTCGCGCTATTTGTAGCATATTTCCCCAACTGACGTATGAGTACATCTAAGATAGTAGTACTTTTTAGTTCGATTCTATTGATAAAGCGCCATAAGCCACAGCAGCAGCAGTTGCCACAAGCAATATATTCCTACTATTTGTAGCATATTTCCCCAGAAAACTGACGTATAACGCGGTTAAAACTTCTATCTTAACGCCACAACCTTTTAAAAAAATATGCAGAATTTTCCAGAATGGTCCCAATATAAAATTTGGATGAAGTATATAACAAGGAAAGTGGTATTATTGTTCGTATAGATGGAAATTCTTCGCGTTTATGAGTTTTATGTGTTTTAACATAAAACGCGGTTTAAAACTTCTATCTTAACACCACAGCATTTAAAAAATTATGCGTAATTTTCCAGAATGGTCCCAACAGAAAATTTTGGATGAAGTAATATATCAAGTTAAAAAATCACATTTTTACACGAAAACTTGTTCAATTCTCATTTATTTATTTATTTGAAAACCCGTGTATAACAGCATAGGACATCAAAATCATTTTTGTTTACTCCCTGGGCCTATCTTAGGTCTGCTCACGAAAATAACAATTTTCTCAGATGTTTTTCGATGTTTAAGAATTGTGAAGTTTTGTGGGTAGTACCATATTTTCGTCAGTGTTGCCACATCAAACCGCAAATATAAAACAAGTAAAGCTCATTAGATAAATTTGACATCATTTTTGTCCGTATTAAATTCAAATACTTTTAATCCGCTGATTCCCAAAGTGAACTATATCTTCAAAGGAAAGGTGCGCCTTGTTTTGCTGTTAGATACCATATTTTGAGATATTCTACCGCAAAAATTCAATTTTTTTTATTTGTTAAGACAACTCTTCCAAGGAGAGCCATACCTTATAAGCTGTTTGGTCACATATTATATTTATGTTTAGCTTATTTTGCTGATTTACCACCAAGGTTTTCTTTTTTAAACTTGGTTTAAGAAACAACCAAAAAACTTGCATACGATGTATTTTTCATTACAACTGAATTTTCAACTTTTACAAATAACTTAATATATAAGTTGTGTAAAATCCCACTTAACCAATTCCAGCAATTAGAATTCATGTTCAATGTCATTGGAACTCGAAAGAAAAGAAGATAAAAAAAAAGAAAGTTCGCATAAACACAAGAACAACAGCAATTGCACGTAGATTTCTATTTTCTATACGTATCACGGATTATTCTTTATGGTTGATTGTATATGGCTATGCTGTTTGACCTATGTGATTGTATGGATGAGTAGTGTTAAGGCCTCATTCAAGTGCTGGTCTATATTAATCACTAATTTAGGAAAACAGTCTTCCTTTTCTCCTTCTGTCTCCTTTTTTTTTTATGTGTTTGTGCTGTTGCATTGGTGATTTCTCTTTTCATTATATGTAGACGTATACGTATACTTATGTATACGTATGTATGTATACCTATATGTATACGTATTTCTATGTGTGGATGTAATTTTCTATACGAAAGAAATTACAGGTGGATTATAATTCAACAACAATAATTAACAAGAAGTGGCCTGCTGCTTGCTTTTTATATTTTTGAAAAGTCAGTTTTCTTCAAAATGATCTTTATTATATTTTATGCCAGTCCTGGGACATGTCTATATTTATGAAATTAAAGGGGGGGGGGTACTCAAAAAAACTAATTTATATTGCAAATTCTCAATAGTTTTTTTTCGATTCTTTTTTCGATTTTCGATATAAAAAGGTACTTCAAAATTTTGGGGTGGTCGTATTCTGAATAAAAAAAACCTGGCGTTTTTTAAAGGTTAGGGATTCGATCTCTTTTAGTGAAGATATAAATAAATGGTTAAGAAAAAAGTTGAGTGATAGAGGGCGGTCTGAAGTAATGATTTTATAATACACATTAAAATAGAGATGAAAAGTTTATATAGCGTTCCTTTGATTTGGAACAGAATAGCATTAACCACAAACAATTGACATATATCGGCAATACGGCTAATCCTTTTACAAATCGAACGAACCGCCGGCTTTAAGCAGGTGAAAGCAATCATCATCTCAATTTTCCTCATTCTACCTTAGTGGATAGGAGGGAGGGGTACTATTCCAATTTATACTACATTGGGGGATGAACAAAAGCCAAGCGTGCGTGAGCGGCCAGGGGGAGACAGATTTCCAGCATCCGTCTTTTATGATAAATCCATTTCGGGTGAGTGAACAGATCCCGTTTTCGATATTTGCATTTTGTCGCCCTGAATCGGTTAGCTAACACGCGCGCAATCACAATGAAAATCTGAATTTATGTTACTCTCAATAAAGTCCGACAGGGGGCAATCTATCACCTGCTCATGTGGCTGATCAATAATGCAATCACTGCAGGGTGATCCAGGTGTATATGACGTAAAAGGGGTGAATTTGCTGGGGGTACGAAACCCTTTAAAGATCAGACGATAAGGGCCAATAGTAAAAAAAATCTTTTGACGGTAGCTTTCAGCTGATTGAATCCGACAAATTTAGAGTGCTTGTATTTTCGTAATGAGGGTTGTATACAGTTCGGTTGATTTTTCTCGTAGCAGTTTTTTTTTCAAATATTTTAGCAGAAAACCAACAATTCAGCACCCTGAATTTGTCAAAAGGTCCATAAACAGTAGTCAATTGTACAGATAATTTTATAACGTAGAGGGTGGAAGGTGGCGAGGTAGGAGGGGGACAAAAACTAAAACAGGCAAATTACATGGTTATATAGGAAAAAATACAAAAAAATATTAAATTTTGAGTTGAGGAGGGGACACTCAGCCTGATACCCCCTTTGTACTTGTGTTTTGTACGCTTGAGTAGCTAGATAAATCTCTTTAACCTCGGACAAAATCTGATTTTTAAAAGCTATAAACCAGGCACGTAAGCAGGGGCTAACTCTAGGGGCGCACTTCAGATGGAGGGAGGGGTATTCAGCTAAAACTCCAAAACAGGCATATTGTAGGAATATATATGAAAATAAAAAGAACATTGGTAAGTCCTTGAAATTTTTAAGAATAGGACCAAAGTCCCCCGTCTCTGTACACATGCCTCATATGGCTCAATGGGTAAATTTACCCTAGCTATGACTCGACATACCCTAGCACTCCATAGGAGAGCTCTTCTTGCCCAATTGTGTTGCCACAGGGAATCTTGTGCCACCCCCTCAAACCTGGAAAACTATATACAAATATCGCTATCGTATTTTTTCATTTGCAACGGCGTCAATTGGGATATGAGGCAAGGGCCATGTGCCCCCAGATTTCTTTGCCCCTCATAGATTTTGAAAAAAAACTTTTTGGGAGGAGCAATTTTCATTTGAGGGCCATTTTCGGTATTTTCATTGAATAAATTAAAAAAAAAAACAATTTCATCCTCCCTAGATTTAGATAAATAGATTTTGCACCTTCCTCCCCAAAATGTTCGCGAATTGAAGCTACAGTTCCCTTAGAATATAAAACTTGGTAGAATACAACATACATAACCTGTATTGTCAGCCTTTTTATAATGATCAGACAGAAAGTAGCTAATGACAGGGTATAGGACTATCTAATCAAGAGACTTACCACTTGGGAATTTGGAGCATGACTTAGCTCGTGTCTTTCCAAACTGTCCTTATCACCGAATTTCATTCCGCACTGAAAGCATGAATATTTTCTCTCTTTTCTTACGTCAGATTTTTCTGAAAAGTCGCCTTTTTCACCATGAAATACTTTCAAATGGGTTCTAAGTGCCGATAAACCAGGAAAGCCTTTGTTGCACTGGTAGCATTTGACAAAATATTCAGTTGGAATTTCTTCGTTCAAGTTCAAAGCACCTGAAATAGAAAATCCAGGAGAATGGAAAGTTTGGACTGGAACCCATTTTTCAACTGTCATCTAGCGGCTTTAGGATAATGATTATAAATTAAGGTAGAAAATGAAGAAAAGAGCAATAAAAGCTTGATACAAGATTCCTCCTAGTTCATTTAAAGAAATACTTTCTAAAAAGAAAGAAAGTTTCTTTCTAGCAAATCACGGTCTTCAGAAATGCCATTTGAGGAGGTAGACAAGACTGCTCCCTATTTTCACAAGAAATGGCTGAAAGTAGGGGTGGATGTCGATCCAATGGTTTGGGTGAGGTCCCAAAAAGTGTAAATCTGTATCCACCCTTGGCTGCAGGGACGTATTTGCTATGGGGCAGGGGGGGTAGCTGTCTCTCCAAGACATCGGCTTGTCCCTCCCCCAGACCAGTTTGCAACTCCCCCAGCTGAAATTTAGTTTCTTCCAAAATCTTCTCAAACTAAGATAAATCTGCATAATTCAAGCTTCAACAGAAATAGATCAGTTTTTTAGTATATGGTTATCTTTAAAGTACTATAAAATACCTGTATAGTGCTTTTATAGTACTAAATAGTACCTCTATGGTACCAAATGGCTTATTTTTTAATTCTTACTGTCATTTTCACTTGATTTGGAAAAATTGACTTCAAATTTGCCCCCCCGGATTTTAATGAAATTACGCCACTTCTTAGCTGAAAGGACTTCTAAATATGTGTTTTAACAGAAAATATGGAAGATTCTAGGTTACACAATAATTCTTGTTTCTATCAAATTCATTGTATAATAATGAACTTCGTGGCTATAAAGGAAGGACACGCACGCACAAAACGGGAAGGGTTCCATAAGATCCTTCCAACCCATTGTCTAGTTACATGATATTTTATAGGATATATGTTTCTATACACACAGTGGGGCAGACCCAAAAACTCTAGGTCAGGGCTCAGGCCTACAGGGCGTGCCTCCACTGCATATCCTTGGAATTTTAGGCCATTCCCAAGTGAAAGTTCGTAGTGGTCCTTCTAAAAGATTGTCTGGGTGAACCATATGGCCACAGTGTTGTATTAGTGTTTATTTATGCCAGTTATGAGGAGGTCTAGAGCAAAATCTTGGGGGGAGGTCCAATGTGACAAGGGCGCCAGTGAGCAAAATCTTGGAGGGGGCCCAATATAACAAAGGTGCCAATAATTGACCAAATTGACAAATGTATTCTAAAATAAGATTAAAAAACGAAAAAACTCTTGGGGGGACCTCCCAGACCATCCTTGATCCGCCAGTGAATTTCATAGGGAATGAAAGAAACAATCGGAAAATGTCGATGTTTCAGGGCGAGAGGGGCTTGGGCATGACCTTCCGCTATTGCAGTGTTATATTTACTGACTGTCATTAAAATAATTGAAACTAAAAATTTACGACCAATTAAAACTAAGAATTGTAGTAGTCCTACACCATATTACAGTATGTTATAGATCCGCACCTGTGGTCGCACGTAGCTGTGCTGGACTCAGGCGGCTTGGTGACGCATGGAGTTGCTTGTAGTAGTAGTAGACCTAGTAGGCCTTATATTAGGCTCTTTGTTTGCAGTTTTGGTCATTAAAAGTAGCATAAGCCCTATATATAAGCCTGTCCTAGACAGGTTATGTCAGTTCTAGAGACCTTTCTGAGCTCAGTAAATATCTAATTGAGCAGTATAGTGTGTTTAACTATGTTGAATTCCGACAAGGAAGACTTAATTGATTACTATGAGTACCACAGGTTTTGTACGGTGTAGAGGGAGTATTGGGTCCATCCCTACTTGGGAAAGAATACAAAGTCTCATCTGATCTTAGCAGGAAAAGAACTGTCTCAAACAGATAGAAAATTTACCGCATTTTACACAATGTCGCATTTTACAGAATTTGTACATCTTGTACAGAATTGTACATCTCTTCATACTTCTCCACTTCTATGAATTTCATGTTTAATTCTTGGTCTGACATGCAAAGAGCCAAAATAATTGGAGACGATCAGCGCAGTAGCTCCCGAAAATGTACGGTCAACAATCTGCAACGCAAGTGTATAACCATGGTTAGAGGCTCATACGGAGCTGATTTTAGACTGATTGGAAACCAGTCTTATCCGGATTGACTCGTGGGTGGGCCCCCATTCTACTTCAAAGCCATGATCACAAAACAGTTGCGTGCGCAATTGGTTAGCAATTCTAGTCTCAAAACATTTGCCCATGGGCGCTGGGCTTAAGACTCGAAGCAAAGGACTTAGTCAATTTTTAGGCTATGTTTTCTATTCAATTTTCCAAGCCTTACAACTAGGCTGCTTTCTAAAATGCAAAAAATCCTTTCAACTAGATTTGGTCAAGATAAAATAATTAAAAGGTAATTTAAAACATTTCATTATAGTTTTTTCTTATTGAAAGATTAGTGTAAACCCCGTAAAATCTTCTTAGGCCTTATTTTGGCAAGACAGCGAAGGCCCATCATTCGGAATTTCACCCTTTCAAAAACGGATCCGCCAAGGGGTCACAACTTTCCATCCCTTGATGCACACCTTGGAGTGTCACGTGTGTTGCTTAGATCCACTACGCATGGCACAGTTCCGCCACACATGAAACAGTCTCTGCCATGCTTGGCATGTCACCCCTGGTGTCTGCGGTTTCTAAAAGTCAGCGATCTCTCAAAATCAACAGCCCAAATAACAATCTGGGAAGCTATCTTCAAACCCCTACCTCCATTCCTATCGCACTTGGAACAAATATGTAAAGCCCCCCAAAAAATTAGTACTTTCAAGAGTTACAGGTAGAGAAGGATGAAATTACAAGTTCGCATTTTTAATTATCAATGGGTGAATCATACTGCCAATTTGAAACAGAAATAACAACAAAATCAGCGAAGCTTAGGCTAAAATTTGTATAAGCCTAAAGCTAGGGCTATTGAGAAGGAAACATGTTAAGAAAACAATTCTTACTTCATAAAATGCAGAAAAATTGAAGCTAATTCATTTGAAGGCACTTCCAATATATTTGTATACTTTACCCCTACCCCCATGTACCCCCCATGTGCTAATGCGCAAATATATAGCCAGAACTATATATTTCTGATTTCTTTATTTCGTCAACGTTGACTTAATTTACGGGTACACAGGTTGAAAAAAGAGCAACACAGGGTAAAATCCGTGAGGCATATATAATTTGGGCGATATACTTAAAAATTGGGGGAGGGGGGTAAAGTATTGTGGATGGACCTTCAAAATGGGTAATCTACAATTTTTCTGCATATTATGAAGAAAGGATTGGTTTCCTAACATGTTTCCTTCTCTATAGCCCCAATTGTTATTCCTTTTCTGTATTAATTCGTTAATATGCCTAATGGGACTAGGTACACCCCGAAGCTAATACGATAATTTGCCGATTTTGTAAGTTTGCATTATTTGTTATGCTTATCAATGGCAAACAAAGCCAACAAAAAAAGACGTAAAACCAGCGTATCTTTGTATATAACCTAGGGCTAGTCTTTACCCAGCATTGGGGGGGGGGGGGTTAGGATGCAAATGCAACAGTAGCTATTGTTATATTTGGAAAGAACACTTAATGTGGAATTGAATGGTACATTCATTTTTAAGCCATTGGAGTTAATCTTATACAAGAACCCTGGTTGACGAATCAATTTCAATCTACAAAACTCGAGTTGTCCTTAGCGCAATTTTAAGTCAATTTAAAATTTAATCTATGATAAAAAAAACTGTAATAGTAACTGACTGATAATCTAGTTGATAAATTATCAATAATCTAATAAATGACTTACTGATTATCCGATTATTTCATTTAAACTTGTCCAATCCATCAAAATTACAACTGAAGGCTTCTTGTCACGGCTTGTTCATAAAACCGAAAGGCTAAATAGGCTACCATTTCTATAGGGCATACCGTTATCAAAACGATCTCACGTAATGTTATGACTCAGGATGTGATATATGAATGAGGGGTAGGGAAAGATAAAAGCCGAATTATCAATGTCTATGGTCAAATGAAAAATAGGCATTATATTCAATTGAAATTTAAAGGTAAAATAAAAATGGTCTTATCTGTTTTATGTACTTATAACTCACAAAAAAGAAGCATACTAATGGAATGGGAAACCTCAATAGGCTGTTAAATAGGCCTTCGAAGAGAATGGAGGGAGAAGGAATCAGACTATACTTTTGATGCATCGGTGTTCTTTCTTCTGGTAAAATAATACAAAATTTCACATTTTTGCGGATTTCCTGGTGGGATTTCCTTTAAGATTTCTCGAGTTTCTGGGGGTGTTTCATGGCTTTTTCGAAAATCTTGCAAATTTTCTCAGGTTCGTATTTACGGAAAGTTTGTGGAGCCAAATTTTATCTACATACTACCTACCAATTTCAGGTTAGTCAGTTTTCAAAATAGCTTTTTTCTTCCCAATAAAACTGATTTAACGAAATTAAGAATCCCTCTTTTGAAAGTAAAATTTTCCTGATATTAAATAAAAGAAAATATCCAATTTCAGTTAGTTAATTTATGTACAGTTACAGGGCGGATCTGGAGCATACTCTTGGGGAAGGCCCAATGTGACAAGGGCGCTAATGAGCAAAATCTTGGGGGGAATATGACGAAGGTGCCAATAATTGACCAAATTAACGCATTCATTCTCAAAAAAGAGCAAAAGGAAAAAACAGGTTAAGAGGGTGCTGGAAAAAAATATTTTGGGGGGCCCCTCCCAGCCCCCTGAATCCGCCAGAGTACAGTTAGTCAAATCTTCAAACCAGTGGCAAGACTCATAGAATCGATACTTTTTTTCTTATTTTATCGCAAGTTCAGTCTTGGGTAAAGACAGGGTGTAAACAATGCAGGTATTTTTGATTGTGGAAAGAGAGATAATTTTAAAAGTAAAAGTCCTAAAACATAAAATAGATCGCATCTTTAGAAAAGAGGAAAATTATGTAACACTGGCAGCACCGGGTTTACATTGTGATCAGTAGGGTTGCCACCCCTAGTGTTTTAACACTATTTTTCGTGTTTTTATATTACCTAAACTAAAAAATCACTAAATCAGCACATAAATCACTAGATTACTGGAAAAAAATCACTAAATAAACCAAAAAATCAGTAAAATCTAGTGATTTTTTTCACCGGTTTGCAACCTGGTTAACAGTGATCCAAGATCGATTCTTGAATTCATAAAAATCCCAACTTCGGCTTTTAATTAGAAATTTAAACAATATGAAAGTAATATATAATTTTGTCCTATATATCGTGCTGTCGTGCCAGAAAGTTGTATCACTCATTGTCAGACTTCCTGAAATAATGGCAAAAAAACGCTTGTTCGAATAGTCGAATCATCAGGGCAAAGTAAAACAGGAGGATAAGGGCCGTATCCTGGATTTTTTTTCGGGGGGGGGGGGTCAAATCCCAGATAAAACCTTGAGGAGGATAAAAAAGGGACTCGCAATACATTGCCCGCGTGGAAGTTTTTTTGTGGGGGGGGTATTAAAAAACATTTTTTATTTTTTGAATGAGAAGTCCCCACAAACTTAAAAATCTGAAATATCGTGAGAGGGGCCGGAGGCCCCCGCGGGTAAGTCCCTGCTGATCCCTCTTTGAGGGTAGCTTCAAGTTCAAATAAATTATTTTTAAAACAAATAAGGACATAGATAAACTAGGTAGATAATTTCGAAGACCACACTACCTCTCCATGACGAAAGTAAAACAGTTCAAAATAGGGATGAAACCTTTTAATTGACAGTGAGTAGATATAAAATCATTTAACCGGATATTTCGAACAAATATACAGTTTTCATCATCAGCAGTAAAACTCTGATGATTATTACCAAAATGAGTTCACTGTCAATTAAAAGGTTTCATCCCTATTTTGAACTGTTTTACTTTCGAGATAAACTAGGCCGAGCCAACACTTTCTTAAATAATAGTATTGTAAAAGCGATAGCTCGAAGTAATAATAAAAATAATGAGAACATTGATATCAAAATTTTGACAGAGATAGAGAATGATTCCCATGAGCCTAGAAAATAAAGCAAACTTGTATAAAATTAAAAGAAGTAAATCTAGCCAAGCTTTAAAAGAGAATGAGATAACTTATAAATTTGTTTTTGGCAATTATTTCATAAGTGTAAAAAATGTCAGATATGGCCTTTTAGCGTGATCGCTACAGGGGTGTAGTTTGCTATGGGGTAGAGGTGCAACTGCCAAGCTGAAATTTAGTGTCTTCAACAATCTCGTCAAATCAAAGATAGGCCAGGGGTAAAAAATTAGTATACAATTGAGCAAAATTATTTATACTCAAACCCTCACATTTTGTTACCAAATAGGTGTTGGAAAGAGTTTAATTAACAATGAATAGCTAAAAATCTAAGCTATGTATCAATCATGTTATTATTAAAATTATTCACGATTAAATACTTGAAATTGTTAGTTTATTGGCTTAACAAAAAGGACCTCTTTTTGGAAATATCAATTATCCTATTTTTATGTATATATTTCAGTGTTTCAGTTTTTTCACATATTAACAGTAAGCTAATTTTCTTTTTATTCTAAAAATGCAACTTAGTTCTTGATATTTATTCTATAAATTGCAAATGTTAAATCTAATTTTTTTCTTTTCAATTTCTTGTTAAAACGGAAAAAATTATTTTTAATTCATTTTGATGAATTATTGGCGAAAACTTCACTAAGAAGTCAGATAATAGGTGGGGTTCTTGTTACTACCCTCACTGTGTATCATGCTGTAGTAAAGTAGGGGCAGTCCGAAAACCGATCCCTAGTTTTCCAGAATGCCAAAGAACATTTTTCCCCAAAAGAAGGCTTTTATCCTACTTAATTCAAGCATCTGCATAAACAGATCAGTCTTTTTAGTATACCTTTGTGGTATACTAAAAAGACCCCCATATGGGGGTAATTTTTAGTATGCCTTTGTGGTACTATGTAGCTCATTTTTTAATATTGTTTTTTTTTAAATATTGGCGTAATTCTGAAGAAATTACGCCACTGGATTGCTACGATATATTCCAAAATAATGTTGGGTATTAGTTTATAATTATTTCTCCTCGAGAGGAAACAATAAATTCTGAAAACAACTTTTAGAAAATTCTAAAATACCTAATTATATCACTCCTAAAAGCATTTCACTTCACTTTACCCCACCCCCTAATGTGCAAATATATAGTCCGAATTATATATTCTCCGTGGATTTTTTCGCACGTGACTCTTTTCTTCAAATATATTTAACGACACAAGAAGCAACGTCGACAAAATCAGGAAACGGTAAATGCATGGAGAATATAAAATTTGGGCTATATATTTGAAGATTAGGGGGAGGCAAAACACAATTAACGGAAGCGCTTTTAGGAATTATAAATATTTTATAATTTTCAAAAGTTGTTTTCATAATTTGATAGTGTTTGATTCTGAGAAGGATTGATAATATAATTTTTAGAATTATCAGGATAAATTCATACCTGGCCAGGTTTGTGCAAGACTCCATAGCCTATACGAGTATGCCTGTCTCTGCTCAGCTGTGGTATTCTTTAAGGCTAAGTCCATATTACTAGTTTCCGCACATAAGACCATAGGCACACCGGTAAACAACTGATCAAGTTAACCTTGTTGTATTTGAGTTTCGTTAGTTTCTACTTGACTCACGAAGCGCGCACAAAATTTCTAAGCGGCTTGGAATTGCTTGCTTTCTAAGGAGAAGTCTCCACCTGGGCTGCGCGTCGCCGTAGGCGTGGCCAAAATGAAACAAAGAGATGGTCCCCGGAGGAACAAGTTGATAATAAAACAATTGTATTGAAGCAATAAAAATAGAAAAAAAATGAAGCGTGGGAACTATTAAAATCCTTGTTTTAACCACTGGCGTAGCAGGAAGGGGGTAAAGACAAAAATCTGGAAAATATACAAATATGAACTTTGTAAACATACCGAGCAAGTTGGTTAGAAACGACATAATTATATCAAGAGTTTACATCAAGAAGTATTTAAGAGAATTTATATCATTAAGTATTTAAGAGAGGTATTTAAAGAATTATTTAGAGAAGTATTTAGAGAAGTATTTAGAGAAGTATTAAGAGAATTATAAGTATAAGCATTTTATAATAAGAATAAGAATAATTATAAGAATAATAATATTAATATTAATATTAAGAATAATAATATTAAGAATAAGAGTAATTATAAGAATAAGTATTTAGAGAAGTATTTAAGAGAATTTATATTGCTTAGAGTTTTTGGTGCTGGGCATCCAGAGGAATACAATTCATACCATATGTGAATGCGGAAATTCCCGAAATAAATGAGAAAACAGAACAATTTTACAAACCTTATAGAACACCTAAATAAAATTCTGATATTCTTGAGATTTAAGGGGCTAAGGCTGGTTCAAAGGTCCCCTCCTATTTGCCGGTTTGATCTATTTTAGAATAAATAGGGGTACATCCCAGGCCGTAATTTTGTCAAAACTCTGGGGGTCAAAAAGTAGGAGTCAATCTTCTCAAGCTAAGTGAAAATGACCAAGTGCAAAATGAAATCGAGCCATATAGTCCCATAAAAGCAAAGGTATACAAAAGAAAACTAATCTGTTTCTGTGGATTCTTGAAATATGTTAGCCTATCTTAGTTTTGACAAGAATTTTGAAGACACCAAATTGCCACGAGGGGGGTGCGGGTAAACTAGGGTGTGGGGGGACAGCTATCCTCTGCTATATAGCAAATTACACCCCTGGCTACACCATACTTGTGGAATTGAGAAAAAACATGAATTTTAGTTTCAGCGATTGAAGTAATCACTATTTTGAATTGAGGAAACAGGTTTCTTTAAAATTGTCCAATACAAACGATCAAACAGTTCGTGGTAACGAACTGTAGTAAGGAGCGACCCGGCTCAATAGTAACCAAAACTCTAAAAAATGGAATTTTGATATCAATAGCTACATCAAAAGAATCGCGTTTTAATGCTGATTTTATATATCTAAGTTTCATCAAGTTTAGTCTTACCCATCAAAAGTTACGAGCCTGAGAAAATTTGCCTTATTTAGGAAAATAGGGGGAAACACCCCCTAAAAGTCGTAGGATCTTAACGAAAATGACACCATCAGATTCAGCGTATCAGAGAACCCTACTGTAGCAGTTTCAAGCTCCTATCTACAAAAATGTGGAATTTTGTATTTTTTGCCAGAAGACAAATCACGGGTGCGTGTTTATTTGTTTGTTTTTTTGTTTGTTTTTTTTTTTCCCAGGGGTCATCGTATCGACCAAGTGGTCCTAGAATGTCGCAAGAGGGCGTATTCTAACGGAAATGAAAAGTTCTAGTGCCCTTTTTAAGTGACCAAAAAATTGGAGGGCATCTAGGCCCCCTCCCATGCTCATTTTTTTCCGAAAGTCAACGGATCAATATTCTGAGATAGACATTTTGTTCAGCATAGTCAAAAACAATAATAACTATGTCTTTGGGGATGAATTACTCCTCCACAATCCCTGGGGGAGGGGCTGCAAGTTACAAACTTTGACCAGTGTTTACATATAGTAATGGTTATTGGGAAGTGTAAAGACGTTTTCAGGGGGATTTTATTTTGTTTGGGGGTGGGGCTGAGGAGAGGGGGCTATGTTGGAGGATCTTCCCTTGGAGGAATCTGTCATGGGGGAAAAAAAATTCAATGAAAAGGGCGCAGGATTTTCTAGCATTACTATAAGAAAACAATGAAAAATAAACATGAAAACGTTTTTTCAAATGAAAGGAAGAAGTAGCATTGAAACTTAAATCGAACAGAGATTATTACGCATATGAGGGGTTCTAAAAATACTTTAGCATAAAGAGTGAGGTATTTAGGAGGAGATAAATACCTTGCTCTTTATGCAAAAGTATTTTTAGTAATTTCAACTATTTATTCTACGGCCTTTCTGATTCAGGGGTCATTCTTAAAGAATTGGGACAAAACTTACGATTTAGTGTAAAGAGCGAGGTATTAACGAGGGTACAAATCCCCTCGTATACATAATAAAAACATAAGGTTATGAAAGTTTGTTACGTAAGTTAATTCTTAAGTTACGTATATTTTTTACTAATAAAAACGTTCGTTAAAAATTAAAAGTTCTAGTTGCCTTTTTAAGTAACCGAAAAATTGGAGGGCAACTAGGCCTCCTTCTTCACCCCTTATTTCTCAAAATCGTCTGATCAAAACTAAGAGAAAGCCATTTAGCCAAAAAAAGAATTAATATACAAATTTCATTTTAATAATTTATGTGCGGAGAGCCAAAACCAAACATGCATTAATTCAAAAACGTTCAGAAATTAAATAAAAAAAACCAATTTTTTTAGCTGAAAGTAAGGAGCGACATTAAAACTTAAAACGAACAGGAATTACTCTGTATATGAAATGGGTTGTCCCCTCCGCAATCCCTCGCTCTTTACGCTAAAGTTTGACTCTTTGCCACAATTATACTTTTTAAAACAATTAAAAGCTTTAGCGTAAAGAGCGAGGGATTGCGGAGGGGACAACCCATTTCATACACGGAGTAATTTCTGTTCGTTTTAAGTTTTAATGTCGCTCCTTACTTTCAGCTAAAAAAATCGTTTTTTTTTTATTTAATAATATGTAAGACTAAGATTCCAATACTTCTTTCTTAGAATTCTCAAGCATTTTTAAACTTAGAATTTGATTGTAAGAATGTATGCACCTTCCCCCAAAAGTACTATGTAGCTTATAGTAAAAGTTTAAGTCAAAAATAACATAAAAGAGCTAAGACACAATTAATACTAGGGTAAAATTCTAGTTTAGTGACTTCTTGCTATCTCGGAAAGGGGTTAGGTTAAGAAAATGAAACTTTTAGGGATGAGTCTACAGGCTAAAGTATATCACGGGGAAGGTATTTTGAAGTACCTGTCTCTACTCCTTCTCCTTCTAGAGGGCCCTGACCTTTGTTGACCTTTAAAAATGTGTGTGTTGTAAATGTGAAACCTTGCAAAATAGATCTTCTGCTTGAATGAAGTGCAACAAAATTGTTTTCAGCTTCACAAATTTGCTCAATCCCAATTTATAAGGTTTTAAAGATATGAAAATAGATTTCCTAAATTTTGAAAAAGAAAATGTTGATATGGCTTAGAATTCTATTCAAATAACAGGAATTGCATTTTCAGAACTAAACGCAGAGAAAAAGCAACTGGTAACTGCAAATTAAGGTGTTTGTCAAAATTTCAATAGGTATGGACCTGTCATGTAGGCGAATTTCAGGACCCTCTAGAGGGAGAAGGAGTGGAGATGGGTACTTTAAAATACCCTCCCGGGATATACTTTAGCCTGTAGACCTGAAAAGTACGCAGGAGGGGGCCTCCGGGACCGCCCCCCCCCCCCGCGATATTTTTTGAAATGTTTGATTTCCCCATGGTTTCTTTGGATTTCTGGCAAAAATAGGAAATTTATTAATAATTTAGATTCAGGTTTGAAGCCTTTTTTGGATTTTACAGCATGCAATTATCCGGTCAAGTCATTGACCAATTATTAACTTATTTTCTGTCTAACTTTTTACCCTCTTTGAAGTAATTAGCGATTATACTGTTATTTTTTTTCGTAAAGAGAGTTTGCTTTCCACTACAAAATAGAATTATCCTTAATATTAGGGCGCTTATCCCCCCCCTTTTCAGGATAAAGTAAAGCTTTTAGTGGATCAATTTTGGAAACTATCATTTTTCATTAAAATCGACGTTTTGCAATCGAAGAACTACTCCCCACAGCACCCATATTGCGCTGTTAACCCTAAAATTTCCATTTCAGTAGGATATAATAGATTAATCACTGGTTCTAAATCGCTATAAACATAACCTGAGCCTAAAACGTACTTCTGAGGCTTTAGTCTTCTTTCTCCCATCCACTACAACACTACAAGATTAAAGTTAAACTGTATTTTCTGATGTACGTGCTTTTTGCATTTATTTAGCTACTAAATAAAAAAAAAGTGCTACTTCATACCTGCTGTTTCGAAGGTTTTGCCCCCCCCCCCGAAAAAAAATTCCTGCGTACGTGCCTGGTATCACCCATTAGACTCTTTTTATGGATTCTTTAGATTTGGATCTTAGATTGGATCTCATTCAATTTTAACTACCCAGTCACCATTTATTTTCTTTATTTTCGTGGATTGATTATATTATCTTTTTTCTTGTTTTGCTAACCTTTCAACCTATCCAGAGAAATATGAAATATTAGAGTTGTCGCATATTTTTGAATAAATTCATGACCAAACTAATATCTTGCTTTGTAGTTTGTACAAGAATTATTAATTACTTTCAGTAGAAAGTCATGTTATTACTCTTGCAAGTAATTCAGATTATTATTCTCTCACTTTCTTGTAAAATGAACATTGCTACGTGTTTCATTGAAACTAATTCTTCTAAGCTCAAAATGATTGATTTTATAAACGGTAGTAAGGAATACTGTTGTAACTCGAAATGAACAGAAATTACCCTAAATGAAAGGGACTGCCCCAACCCAAAACCTTGCCTGTGTACGCTGAATGCCAATTGTTAAAAAGCAACAAATTTTTGCAAGTTAAAAATTCCCTTGCAAAAAAAATTGAACAATTTTTTTTGTAAGAAAATAAAACTAAATTATTCGGTTTGTTCTCTAAGCATATTGACAAAACAAAGTTAAAACTTTTGTCAAATTAATCTTGCCTGGAAGATTTCTTTTTTTATTGAACACGATAAGAAAGACGAATCTTGACTTAAAGAGCGGGTGCTCAGGGGAAAAGGCAACATCCTCATTTATATCTTATACAGTGGTGCCGATCGGGGTGTGTCGGGTAAGGGGGGACAACTGGGCCATTCTAGATTTTAAGAATACCCTTTCGATATTTGCATTAAAGAAACGATAAAACCCCTGTCCCCCTACATTTTCGTAAATTAGCATAACTGATCATATGCTGTGTTTCATATTAGTTCGAGTTTTAATTTTGCTATTTATTTTCCTTTTTTGTTTAATTTTTATGTTCAGTTTTAAGATCGTATTCAGAACCGTGCTGAATAATAGGGAATTCTCATAATCACGAAAGGATCCTCAGGTTTGGTGCTAAAACGAACTAAGTCCTAGTTTAGCGCAAAAATGATTAAAATCCCAACTCGTGCAAAATCAAGATAAATACCGACTTGGTACGAAACCAGATCAAGTCCTAATTCAATACAGCAGTTAACTAAGTCCTGAATCAGTGTAAGAACGCGCTAAGACTAGGCTGTAAACAGCCACAGTGTGGACACAATTTAAATATCGACCTGGTGTGAGAATCAGTCCTGATTTGGTGTAAAAGCGAATTAAGCCCTAGTGTAAAATCGAATTTAAAAAAAAGGGAATAGTTGTGGGAAAAGTCAAAGTCAAGGCCAATTGTAGAAAAAAGCCAAGACAGATTGTTCAATTAAGTGGGCAGCCCAGTCAAGGGTTAATTTTATCCCTTGGATTGCCGTTGTTTCGATGCAAAATGTACGACTAGGTGCAAAAGCACGCTGAGACTAAGCTGTTGAATGTTTGAGATACTCTGCAAAAACAGGCTAGTTCTTGACACATTGAAAATACAATCTAAGTATTGTCTCCTTGCATAAACGAAAAAACTCAAAGCTGCGAAATTTCGATGTATCGGCGCAAAAATAAGTAATTCCAATTACAGGGATGCTCCTAAGCTAATAAATAAAAGTATGTTAAAAACGGGCTGCGTCCTGATTTGATGCTAAAACTAGGTCAATCTTGATTTGGTGCAAAACAAGCAAGCCCATACTTGGGGCAAAAACGTCCTCACTTACTACAAAAACAAGTCCAAGCTGCAGATTAACTAGGTGGGTAGAAGAACAAGTTATATGTTCTTCTTTTCGAACTGAAATCATAAAAAGATTTTCAATTTGCATGATTGAAGAGCATGAAAGACTTAGCAGCCAATTCTATTACCTCAACACCAATCTCAATTAACGACAGTTTCAAACAGTTCGTGGTAACAAACTGTAGTAAGGAGCGGCCGGGCTCAATAGTAACCGAAACTCTGAAAAACGGAATTTTGATACCAATAGTTACATCAAAGAACTTACAGAGAACCCTGCTGTATAAGTTTCAAGCTCCTATCTACAAAAATGTGGAATTTTGTATTTTTTGCCAGAAGACAGATCACGGATGCGTGTTCATTTGTTTTTTTTTCCAGGGGTGATTGTATTTTTCCAGGGGTGAAATCTTGACATATCCATTGTGCTCAGCATGGTCGAAAAACCTAATAACTATGTCTTTGGGGACGACTTAATCCCCCACAGTCCCCGAGAGAGGGGCTGCAAGTTACAAACTTTGACCATTGTTTACACATAGTAATGGTTATCGGGAAGTGTACATACGTTTTCAGGGGGACTTTTTTCGCGTTGGGGGGGGGAGAGGGGGCTACGCGGGGGATCTTTCCATGGAGGAATTTATCATGAGGGAAGAGAATTTCCATAAAGGGGGCGAAGGATTTTCTAGCATTATTTAAAAAAAAACAATGAGAAAATAAATAAAACAAAAAGCTTTTTCAACTGGAAGCAAGGAGCAGCATTAAAACTTAAAACGAACAGAGACTATTATGTACATAAGGGGGTTCTTCTCCTCCTCAAAACTTCGCTCTTTACGCTGCAGTATTTTTATCAACTATTTATTCTACGGCCTTTGTGATTCAGGGGTCATTCTTAAAGAAATGGAAGGAAATTCAAGCTTTAGTGTAAAGAGTGAACTATTGACGATGGGGCAAACCCCCTCATATATGTAATAAAAATATATAAATATAGAAGTTCGTTACGTGATTTACGTATATTTATTACTAATAAAAACGTTCATAAAAAATAAAACGTTCTAGTTGCATATTTAAGTAACCAAATATTAGAGTTCAACTAGGTGTCCTCCCCCACTCCTTTTTTTTTTATCAAAACCGTCCGATCAAAACTATGAGAAAGCCATTCGGCCAAAAAATAAAAAAATAATATGCAAATTTCGTTTTAATTATTCATGTGCGGTGAGCCAAAATCAAAACATGCATTAACTCAAAAACGTTCATAAATTAAATTAAAAAAAAACAAACAAGTTTTTTCAACTGAAAGTAAGGAGCGATATTAAAACTTAAAACGAGCAGAAATAATTTCGTTTATAAAAGGGGTTGTCCCCTCCTCAACGCCCCGCTCTTTACGCTTAATTTTTTATTGTTTTAAAGATTAGAGTTGTGCAAAATCTCCTAACTTTAACGTAAAGAGCGAGGCGTTGAGGAGGAGAACACCCTTTCATGTACGGAATAATTTCTGTTCGTTTTAAGTTTTAATGTCGCTCCTTACTTGCACTTAAAAAAATTTGTGTTTTTTATTTAATAGCAGTAAGAAGGCATGTGACACTTTGTTTGAACTTTAATTGCGCATAAATCTCCAATCTGTTTGTTAGAAAACCAATGTTGGTCATTGACCGATCAAACGCGCCCGACAATCATTACCACCGCCATATTTTAAAAGAAAGATTTTGCACTTTCTTTGAATTTGAAAGAGCAATCCCTCGCTCTTTACGCTAAAGTTTGACTCTGCCACAATTCTGCTTTTTAAAACAATTAAAAGCTTTAGCGTAAAGAGCGAGGGTTGTGGAGGGACAACTCATTTCATATTCGGAGTAATTTCTGTTCGTTTTAAGTTTTAATGTCGCTCCTTACTTTCAGCTAAAAAAATTAGTTTTTTTTTATTTAATCAGTAGAAAGATTGGCTGTTTTTATTCTCTGATGAACTTGAAACTTACGTAGTAAGTACCTTGGTTCAATGGGACTTGAGAATGACTGACAGCGTTTTTGCCTCTCCTATGATCTTTTCACAAAACGGCTCATTTCCACCCGAAGTTTATGGGGAAAGAACCTCGCGGCCAAAGGGGAATAAAGACAGATTTTCAAAAGCGTACGTAGCTTCTGAGTTCCACTTTATTTCTGCAAAAAAAACCTGGTATTGCCTAAACTTTGAAGATCAGCAATATAACCCTCTTGGAAGCCTCTTTGGGTTTATATACCTGCCTACAAAATTTCAAGCAAACCTCAGCAATTTCTTAGTCACTCTACTGGCCATTAATTGTGTGTGGCCTTAAGCCACACACAGAGGGAACCAGTGTCAAGTGATAAAATTGCAGGAATCTCGGTGAAAATTTTTCAGTCCGAACTTTTCTTTACCATCCTATGGTGTACCGCTTATTGCCTCAGTGGTTTCCTTGCCTCGCATCACGGTCCTAAATAATACCTCCAGATTGTTCAGCCCCATCACCTTACCATTGCCAACAACGTCACTTCTTCATTGACACTTTGCAATAATTGTATTTTTATTTTAACACAGAAATTTGTTGTTTTTTTTGTGAGGGTGCGTTGAGCACACGATTATGCTTGATCAAAATTTTGATCAAATATTAAATTCTTTCCTATAAAATTACAATCAAAAATTAATTTTTCAACCAGAAAAAAGCTTACAAAAACTTTGTAAAAAATACAGTAAAATTTTGTAAAGATTATAAACGTAATTGTTAGATTTTCAACAACTGCATCTTATGTGCGATCAAATTTGATGATTTCATTTTGAGGTGATAATTTTGAGGCGATAATTTTTGAGGTGTTAGTATCTATTTATTTTTAATTTTAGAGTTTGTTATTCTGACGAAATTTTATATTGACACAAAAGCGATCGTGGCTCTCTCAACTCCAGGTAGATGTTTGAAAGTATCCAAACCGACATATGTTCATTTCCATGGCAGTGTCACCTTCCTTGCCAACCTGCTTAGAAACACACCTGTTTTCTTTTATACCTTTTCCGGCTTAGGGTTTCTCATTCAAGAAACTAATCATAGAAACGAGGGTGGGGATGACCATCACTTTGTAGTCTTAGTGGAGCATCATCTCACTTCCGGAATCTTAGTAGGGGGCATTCGAGTCGCTTTCCATTTTGCATATTTTTTTTTTACTTTTCTGGTTATTGAAACAGAGCATTCGTTTTAAATTAAAAATACTGGGAGTGAGATAGATTTGATGACAGACAGAATGCTTGACTGACAAGTCGCCACAGTAATGTCGGGATTACGAGCACTTGGGGGAAAGATGGAATAATAGAAGTATTTTGCTGGGGATTGGTTGATGACCTTAACTCAGGAATACTGGGGAAATAAGGGCCTCAAAATGATGCCATAAAATTCAAAAGTCTTACGCCAAAAATTCTGAACTTAAATGTACTTCGGTCTGTCTCTTTTAAAACTAACACAAGTATAAACAAGTTTTTTCTTTTTTTACAATTGGGTCATCCGCATAGGTTTTAGAGGATTTTTTTTTTATAGTGAAATTGACACTGAAAATTTTTTTCTTCAAAAAATACAAATAAATAGAAAAAAAAGTCGTTCGGTATGTCAGGAATTCTAGGCAAATAATTGACACATAAAATGCCTCTTTGTTGACAAAGCTAACGCGGAAATACATCCAGCGGGCTATTTTTAAACAAATTAATGCGGATTTGTTTTTGACATTAATGTAGATATTGACAATCAGAATTTGTCAATTTGTGTATTAATTCAGACACATTGTATTAGGAATATAAGATCATCCTCATCAGTGATTGCTGAAAATTTGACTACAATTGCCCTTTGGCTTGACTTCAATTTCGAAGAAAAATACAATCTTTGAATTTAAGGAGGGACATGGCTCATTTATTACTACAACAGCTATTACTACTAATAGCCTGTTGTAGCAGCAACTTACCTGTGGCCAAGACAACTGCGTCTGCTATTCTTTCTCTCCAATCTTTTCAAAGTTTTACTCCCCACTCTATCCCATGAATTTTCAATTTTCTTTTAACGATTTTTGATGACTTTTCTCATCCAATTTAGGGACAGCCTGCTTTCTTTGGACACCAAAGGGAGGGTCAAAAGAAAGTTTTTGACAATCTGTCGTACTTCATCCGCAAGAGACGGCCTTGCTATCTCAACCAATCTTGGATTTTCGCCCTAGAAATACCTCACATACCTATACCTATTCAACATCCTAAGACTATTCTTCTGGAAAGCATCTGACATAGCTCCCTGCACCTTCAGAAGCACTTACGTTTCAGAGCAGAACTTGACCGTTGTCATTACCAAGGTCTCGAATATTCTGATCCTAGTTTGATGACTAATCTTTCTACTCCTCCAAACGTTCATTAACAGCGCAAAAGCACCTTGGTCATAGATTATTCTGTGTTTTACACCCTCACTAAATCCGTCATTTTAGAACTAATGCTGCACACATATGTGAATCTATCTAATTGATCCATTTTGTCGCTACCTAAAATCACCTCTTCCATTGTCATCTGATGCCTAGTCAAGAATACTGGCCAAAAATTCATCAACGATATTTTGGTAAAAACTATTGTATTTTTTGCCAAAAGCTGGACTAAAGTTTGTAGGTATATCTTCAATTCTCTACAAGTAAGAACACTACAAAAATACACGATCAAAATCAATGCTTTTGAATTACTTTGATAATAAAGAGGTAAGAAAGTATGCGGCACTAGACCCTTAAAGTCCAAACCAGCGGTGCTGATCTCCATCTGCTGGTCAGCCACGAAGTGCTGATCAGCATGAAGTCAGCCACGGTGCTGATCAGCCACGAAGTGCAATGGAGGGTTGAGAGCCAACCATCCTGTGCTTTTACACCCTTCCTGCTTACCTTCCCCAGATTTCTCCAGGTACCCATTTAGAGCTGAATCGACTCTGGCTGGAATTGCGGATTTATGCAACTGATCCTCGTCCCAAACCAAATAACTGGCCACACCAGGAATCGAACCACCACCCTTCGAAATCCGAAGTAAGAATCCGAATAAGAATTACTTTGATAAGAATTGAAAAGAATCATATTTGGTTGGGCTATTGGCAGTGTCCCCTGAAGAAGCCTTCTAAGAATTACGAGTCATTATACAAGGGATACCAAAAACAATACAACCGTAGATTCCAGTGTAGATTAGAAAGTTACGTACTGTAGATGATTATCAGATTCAGAACTACTCTCGGTTTCCGGTTTTTGGAACGTACAATTTCGATTTCCGATATACGTCGATTTCTGGAATGAGCGTAGGACTTCGTTTCCTGGGTAGACAAAATTTCATGGAGGAGAGAGGGAGAACTAGAAAGAACAAACACAAATTCGGTGAACCCTGAGGAAAATCTTAAAAATTAAAGAAAACCCACGACTCAAATTTTTCTGGGGTGCGGGACTGAAAGACGTACCTTTGAATACATCTATATGAATCAAATATTTAGTAGCCGAACATAATTACATGTTAATGAAAAAAAAAGTTCTGTTCCTTCTACACATAGAACCATCTCGATTCGTGAATATGGTAGAACAAAATGAACATTCTCAAATTGCAAATACAAATATATTTAAAATATTTTACTCCTCCATATTATATAATTTTTATCTTTTCTTTATATTTTTACCTTAGCCTAAACCTTTGTTAACTTATGCGATACTGAATATACTAAGAGGGAGGAAAGAATCGAAAAAAGGCCAATAACTCAACTTGGATTCCACGTGTTGCCGACACTGATAACAGCTGTAACCGACAAGGCAATAAAGACAAATATTGCTGGAAGTTGGCCAACTGGGGGATTATTGATAGGAGAGCCTATCCCGCGGGATCAGTATATGGCAATGAGTCAAAAGAACTGAGATCACCTTTCCAGAGCTAATCGCAAACAACAGGGAAAAGAAAGGTGTCGACAGAAGAATGATAACGGGACTTCTGTTCCTGGCGGTCCAAGTAGATGAGTCATTTCAGATGGATCGTTGCTGACAAAACGGATTTCTTGTCGATGTACGAATTTAAAGTAAAAGATTGCTTTGGTCTTTTGACATTTTGTCCACTTTTCATGCAGAATGATTTTGCAGACATTAGGAAATGTATTAACAAATCTACAAAGCATCGGTTTGGCTGCCCCCTTAGACTGGTAACACCATTGTATCGAATAAATGTGGAGTAACCAGCCATCTGGTGGCTGTCCTCAGAAGAAACAAAACGATCTAAAAGCACCTAAACTTTATTTGCCTTATTTTAGAAAAAGGAGGAACGTCCCTTAAAAATTGTAGAATATTAATGAAAATCGCACCATGAGATTCAGCTTATCCGGAAACCCTACAGTTGGGGTTTCAAGCTCCTATCTGCAAGAATGTGGAATTTTGTATTTTTTGCCAGAAGAATAATCACGGATGGGTGTTTATTTTTTTTTCTTTTCCCTAGGGGTGATTTCATCGACCTAGAGGGCCCATTTGAATGGAAATTCAGAGTTCTAGTGCCCTTTAATAAAAAATAGAGAGCCACTAGACTCCTTTCCCAAAGTCACAGTATCAAAATTTTGAGATAGCCAATTTGTTCAGCATAGTCTAAAAATCTAATAACTATGTCTGTTGAGGACGACTTAATCCCCCATATTCCCTGGGGATTTGTTACTGGAATGCACACAGACGTTTCCAGGGGAGATTTTTCTCCGGTGGAGTGGGGGGGTCGGGGGTTACATGGGAAGATCTTTCCATAGAGGAATTTTTCACATGGGAAGAGAAATTCCATGAAGGGGGTGCTGGATTTTCCAGCATTATTTAAAAACAATGAGAAATTAAATATAAAAAAAGTTTTCCAACTGAAAGTAAGGAGCAACATTAAAGCTTTAAACGAACAAAAATTATTACGTATATGAGAGGGTTCCTTCCCTCCTCAATACCTCGCTTTTTACGCTAAAGTATTTAGTAATTTTAAAAGAGCTATTTATTCTAATTAAACGGCATTTGCGATTCAGGGGTCATTCTTAAAGAATTGGAACACAATTTGAAATTCAGCGTAAAGAGCATGGTATTGATGAGGGGGGAAAACACCCTCACATTACGTATATGAGGGAGTTCACCACCTCGTCAATACCTTGTTCATTACGCTAAAGCTAAAATTTTGTTAAATAATGGCCAATATAAACAATAATTTGTTTATGTTATTTTTCGGCAAAACTAAACAATTAATTTTATCTCAAGCAGCTTAATACGTGGTAATAAACTTAATACGAGCAGAAAATAATACGTATTCGAAGGGGGTTGCCTCTGCTCAATGGAATAAAAGTTTTTTTTTAACTTTTGAAAGAGCTTTTTATTTTAATTAAACATTCTTTGTGATTCAGGAGTCATTCTTAAATAGCTGGAACAAAAATCAAACTTAAATTATTTTAAGGTTATTATTAGCTATAAAAGTACAAATTAATATGCGAATTTCGTTTTAATTGTTCATTAACGGTGAACCAAATTCAAAACCAGCAATAGCTCAAAAACATTCAGAAATTAAATAAAAAAACTAGTTTTTTTTAAAAAATTGAAAGTAAGGAGTGACATTAAAACTTGAAACGAACAGAAATTATTACGTATATGAAAGGGACTGTCCCCTCCTCAACACCCCACTCTTTATGCTAGAGTTTAACTCTTTCTCACAACTCTACTTTTTAAAACAATAAGAAACTTTAGCGTAAAGAGCGGGGGCCAGCTCGATCTTTACGCTAAAGTTTTTTTTAGTGCTTTCATAAGAGCTATTTATTCTAAATAAGCCCTTTGTAACTCAGGGGTCATTATTAAGGAATTTGAACAAAATTCAAACTTTAGTGCAAAGATGTCAGAATTAGATGTCAGAATTATGATCTGGTGACTTTGGGAAACCAATGAGCATGGGAGGGGGCCTAGGTGCCCTCATATTTTTTTGGCAACTTGAAAAGGGTACTATAGCTTTTAATTTCCGTTCGAATGAGCCCTCTCACGTCATTCTAGGATCACTGGGTCAATATAATCACCCCTCGGAAAAAACAAAATATATAAAAAAAAGAAGTTTTCTTTTTTGGATAGGGGCTAGGGCCCATTGCATTTATTTTATCCTACTCTAGTTTACTAAACGAGGATAAATATGGATATTCAAGCTTCCTATGTGGAGTTGCCTCCTAAACCACATTTTGGGACCCATTCTGGCCCCTAAGTCTTCTCTAAGTTTTTCACACTGTTATCCCATTTTGTAAAGGAAATCGAAATCTTGTGATTTAACAACTTCTTGTAATGTTTACTGGGTTGAATTTTCCCGCAGCAGAGCCAATCAGGTAGAGTTTAACTTTTTGTTCCTACTACTGGCTTAAAATCAAACAGTTCGTGGTAACGAACTGTAGTAAGGAGCGACCCGGCTCAATAGTAAACGAAACTCTAAAAAACGGAATTTCGATGCTACAAGATATATCAAAAGAATTGTATTTTTATACCGATTTTAAATATATAAGTTTCATCAAATTTAGTCTTTGTCATCAAAAGTTACGAGCCTGAGAAAATTTGCCTTATTTGGGAAAATAGGGGGAACACCCCCTAAAAGTCATAGGATCTTAACGAAAATAACACCATCGCATTCAGTGTATCAGAGAAGCCTATAGCAAAATTTCAGGGTCCAATCTACAAAAATGTGGGATTTCGTATTTTTTGCCACAAGACAAATCACGGGTGCGTGTTTATTTGTTTGTTTGTCTGTTTTTTTTTTTTTTTTTTTTCCCAGGGGGTCATCGTATCGACCAAGTGGTCCTAGGTTATTGGGAAGTGTACCGACGTTTTCAGGGGGATTTTTTTGGTTTGGGTGTGGGGTTGAGGGGAGGGGGCTATGTGGGAGGATCTTTCCTTGGAGGAATATTTCATGGGGGAAGAGAAATTCAATGAAAAGGGCGCAGGATCTTCTAGCATTACTATAAAAAAATGAAAATATAAACATGAAAAAGTTTTTTCAATTGAAAGTAAGGAGAAGCATTAAAACTTAAAACGAACAGAGATTATTACGCATATGAGGGGTTCTAAAAATACTTTAGCATAAAGAACGAGGTATTTAGGAGGAGATAAATACTTCGCTCTTTATGCTAAAGTATTTTTAGTAATTTCAACTATTTATTCTATGGCCTTTAAAGAATTGGGACAAAACTTAAGATTTAGTATGAAGAGCGAGGTATTAACGAGGGGACAGTTGCCTTTTTAAGTAACCGAAAAATTGGAGGGCAACAAGTCCTCCTTCCTCACCCCTTATTTCTCAAAATCGTCTGATCAAAACTAAGAGAAAGCCATTTAGCCAAAAAAAAGAATTAATATGCAAATTTGATTTAAATAATTTATGTACGGAGAGCCAAAATCAAGCATGCATTAATTCAAAAACGTAAAGAAATTAAATTAAAAAATAAAATTTTAAATGAAAGTAAGGAGCGACATTAAAACTTAAAACGAACAGAAATTACTTTGTATATGAAAGGGGCTGCTTCCTCCTCAACGCCCCGCTCTTTACGCTAAAGTTTTTTACTGTTTTGAAAAGAAGAGTTGAGAGAAAGAGTTAAACTTTACCGTAAAGAGCGAGGCATTGAGGAGGAAGCAGCCCCTTTCATATACGAAGTAATTTCTGTTCGTTTTAAGTTTTAATGTTGCTCCTTACTTTCATTTAAAAAACTTGTTTTTTTTATTTAATTTCGTATAGGAACCTGTAACGTTTAAAAGAGTTGGTTTATTGTTTTTTCTTCCTGATGTACACTAAATAAATAAAATGTTTGTCTTGCGAAAATACGTCATAGACATAAACCAATGAAATAAGAACATTTTTTACCACAGAATTATAAGGAAATATTCCCTCTTTTTCCCTTGGGTCACCTATGATTTGCCTTGTACGAGGACAAGAAAAGAAAACTCTTCTAATATAGTCTCTGAAAAAGAAGCAATTTTAGATTAAAACTCATTATTACCACCAGGAATATTTGAAATTTTCCTTTGTGAAACTAGTGAAGCACGCTAATAGCCATAGAAACACTTTAATGGATTTTGATTACTTTCTATCCAACCGTCAGGAGGGATCTTCTCAGAGACAATTTTCATCCAAAAAACAAGGTGGGGATATTAACTAGCCTTAATTATTAGCAATTTCCTACATGACACGCTCAATTTCAGGAGAGTCGTTACTCTTAATATATATCTTGTCCAATTAACAAATCCACAGAACGTTGGCAGAGTGGAACAAGACTGGGGCGGTTATCACCAACAGTCATCTGTTATATTTTCTAGCCACAACTGTCATAAACATTTGCTGTCGCTTAGGTAAAATTTACTATGACTTTCTCAGGGAAAGAGCCAAAATGGTGGATTTGTAATTCAGACCTCTGAATGTGCGTAATTAAAAATGACTGCAATAATGATTACTGCCCCCTTCTCTCCGTGGAATTGTCATTTTCTATGCTAAGTGGTTAGATACGAAAGAATTACCTTTGACATTTAGATAAGTCCATTTACATTAGGTTAAAACTGGGATGCAAAAAACCACCATAATCATCGGTTTAAATCATCACAAGCAAACTATTCAAAAATCAAAAATGCGGAATGGATATGGAGATTCAAGGTCTGATCAAGCATGAAAGGCTTTCTGGGACGGGTCTATTATTTTTTTTTTTTTAATTTATTGATTGTTTATACAGAAATTGCATTTTGTTGCTGCTGTAGTGAATTTTCCATAATATAACATGAACTCACATAACGTAACGTAGAGCTCAGATCTACTGGGCACTGCCTACGATACCTAAAATATTTCTTCTGTAAGATCACATTAGATAGCATAAAGTCTAAACTTCGGCTTGTTTGCAAGTTCTACTCCGTGATCTAAGAGAAACATTGTACATAAACAAATACACGAGATTCTCTTCTATGGTTCTATCTAAGAAAAATTACTTCAAATATGCTTGTAAAGGGGCTTAGAGGTGTGGTTCCCTGAACTTAAAGTGTATTCTCTTCAGAAGGTACTGATGACCTTGTGCCTTTGATAATAGGATTTGTAGCCCAGTTTTGCCTACTGCTGTGATGATCGTTTCTACAGTTCTGCGCCTGCAACCCCCATGATTGCTCAAATAATTTCTTTGATGTTTGAACCTAGAGTATATTTGAATATTTTAAGTTAATGTACTATTTCATTTATTACTACATTTCATTACTAAACTCAAACTGTGCCAGAGACAACATAATTTGTCATCACTGGCAGTTCTGGACCTGGGTAGCGGGGCCAGCTGCCCCTTCAGTTTTTCTGACATGCCCCTTCCCCTTCAGTTACAACTACATTAGTATACTTTGCCTTCCCCCAAGATTATCAGGCCTGAAACTGCAACTGCTTGTCAGGTTGTTCTTATTCGTTCTATTTGCAAGGTGATTCGCAAGAATGCTACGAAAATGATGATATAAAATGTCTAAATATTAAACTCTAACGAACGCTTAAATGAAGTTAAAAAAGGTCATTTATCAAGGATTATTCTATAATATGCTTTGAAAACAAATACCTTACATCCATACCTAGAACAGGGTGGACAAGGGGGGGGGGGCTTTGCAGAAAAATAGAGCATGCAACTCCATAAAAAGACTTTGTCACTTGTCTTAAATTCAAAGATTGGATACTCGGTTATGCGGTACTATATAAGAAATAGAACATAATGATCATCCAGAGGTGTTTTAAGGGGGGACAAAATTTCAAATAAATAATCTAACGGTTATAACTATCTTTTAATTTTTGAAATTTTATTTTCATTAAAATAAAGTAGAGGGTGCAATTAATCAATGAAAATAATTAATAAATTATTTTTAATTAATAAAATAAATTAAAGAAACCAAAAACAATTTAATTATAATAATAACACTTAAATTCAAATAAATAAATAATTACAATAATGAATTTAAAATAGCTAGAAAATAAATTATTAATTAGTTAATAATTTAAAAACAATTTTGTTAATAAATAAAATTTTGTTAAAATTTGACCTGAAAATTTTTTAGGAGACAGAGAGGAAGTGCTAATCAAGATTTTGCCCAAGGCGTAAAAAGGGTCAGAACCTCCACTGGGGTATTCTCAAGTAAATGCGATTCAGATGATGGTCTATCGAGTAAAAATCCTGATTACGAGTCTTAAATTGATGCTTTCAATCTACCAACATTAAATCAGCGTTCTGACTGTCTTCTGATCTGGAAAATGCAGTTTTTTTTATGCCCATTTGTCGATGATATTCTCAAAAGACTTAGGTTCTCGCAAATGGAGAGTTGATATAAGGTAGGCCATTGTTTTTCCAACGAAAATGATCTCCGATCAATGAATTACACACTAATGATAATGCTTGGCATTATTTCAAAAATGACACTTATAATCCGAACGAGAAGATTCGATAGCTGTAGGACATAAATTAAAAAGAAAGCTGGAAAACGTAAAAGGGATAGAAAATAAAATAAGAAGCTATTCTTTAGACTATTCTAGCTCTATTGTTATTATTTATTTGTAAAATACTCGTTAAATTATTCATTAAGCTGTTCAAAATTTATTTTGCGACATTCCAGCATACTAGATTTCTGCTGTAACAAAAATCTACCGAAAAGCAAATTATTTTTAATACCCGTATTTTGATAGAAAATAAATTTTTTATATCCAAATATTTAATACAGAATTCATAGTCAAGCCAGACCACGCACACTGGGATTAACCTTGGTGGGTGATAGGACCCAAAGTTTAAGGGGAGGGGTATTAAATTTGTTAATACTGGCAACAACGGAGACTTACCAGAAAATTGTAGAAAATTATCGGAAATTCGTAAAATTTAAAACATTTCGGGTTACTTTAATCCCAAGACCTACGTGAAAGGGTGTGTTCAAATTTAAGTTAAATATTGTTTTCAGGGATTGTTTTTTCGTTTAATACCGAAAGATAAAAAAGGAAAATAAAATTGTGGCTATGGCCAGGAATTTGCTGAAGCAGTGACGAGTTTCCTTGAACGTTTTTACAAGAATGGAAAGATGAGCTCACTATTATGGGATAATAGAAACTCCCATGAAAAATTGATGCATTCCAAAAATGAATTAAAGTTTGACATCAATATACATTTTAGAGAAAGGGCTCGATCTACAGCGTTTGCCTTCCATTGACGTCAATAATAGGGCTGTCTGGGAGCTACTTTATGCCCATGTCACATGCCCAAGTCAATATGCAGGACTAATGCACCCATAAAATATTACATGTGTAACTTGATGAGTTGAGATATAGCGAACTTTAAGTGTAATTTTTATAATTGGTCAATCAACAAAAAGATTATCACTTTTTTATATAGTTTTTTTTCAAACTTAAAATATTGAAATTTTGTAACAGTAGTTTTTCTGTCTGTGTGATGAATCTGAGAAAAATGTAAAGGCACATTCTTAGTTGGGAATATGTTGAATTAATTTATGTTGATATAGACTTTTAAAACCAAGCGCTTGCCAGTTCAGTCCTGCTGCTTCTATAATGTAAATATCACATTAAAATCAATTACAAATGCAGACTCATCACATATCTTGGCATTTTTCGATGAGGTATAATATTATGTAGTTCAGACATCATTCTTCCATCACATTCTTTTTCTCTTGTTAATAGAGCTTCTAAGCTTTGGAACAAATTTAGTAAAGATATTAAGGATAATGGTAAATTCGACCAGTTTAAATCTGATTTACGTGTGGAGTTGCTCGGTAGGTATGCTTTCGAAAAAGATTAAATATATTTTCAGTGGGTTATTTTTCTGTATTTTTCATGTGTTGTTTTGGGGTTTTATAATGTAGTGATTTGTTGTATATTTTTCATGTTGGTTTCAGGAAATGCTCTCATGCTCCATACTCTTTTTATTTTTAATTTTAGCACATCCTCGCAAGCTCCGCTTTTGCTGTGCTATTATATAAAAAATGATTATTTTCAGTAAAATTGCTCTACTACTACTACACAGCGAAACATCCGCCATCGAATATCCAAAAACGACGAGTAAACGTCTGAAGTGTCGATGATGATTGGAGTTCTTGAATGATTCCAACAATCGTCAATTTGGTTGATCCTGCTTTTGTATCAATGTTCCTCATAATCGCAGCATCACTTGTATACAATCGCAAATGTTTCTTTAATATACAATAATGGGAAACCCCCGATTAAATCCTGGTAGTGCTCGTTGTGGTACCTTAGTACCCAACGATACTTGCTGGAAGTACCCATTGAAATCTACAGTAAGTGCAGATCAATCATAAATATTGGCTTCATTTTATCAACAGGCGTGGCTATGGCGTGAGTCTTCCATAGCAGTCAGAATTACGTTGTTCAGCACCCAAACAATGACGATTAAATTTCTTAAACGTTAACGATCACTAGAGCTCAGGAATGATTCAGAACACAGCTTAGATACCAATACAGTTATGAAAACTCCAATCTTGCCCATGAGAAGCTTTTGGTACAGAGCTCTGATCTTGGCGCCTCCTCCAAGCCACGTAGACAGTCTCCGACACGTAGACTGTACTACAACCCCATAGGCGGGAACGCAATTTTGTTTTGTTGCATACGTGGTGAAAATGCATGGGAGGCACAGCTTAGATACCTGCCAGTTTCCTGTCTCCAGCCGCTAGCATCGCTACCGTGCACTGTGTCCCAAAAATAAATCGAATTTTCACAACTGTATTGGTATCTAAGCTGTGATTCAGAACGATCTTCAAATTTGCTGACCCTGCCTTTGCACCAATGTTACTCATAACTTCAGCATTACTTGTATACAATCTCAACTATTTCTTTAGTATGCACTATTTGGAAACCCCCAACGAAAAAATTGATAGTGCTTGCTGTTGTACGTTAGTACCAAACGATACTTGCAAGAAGTACCCATTAAAATCTACTGTAAATGCAGATCAATCATGAATCTTGGCTTCATTTTATCAACAGGTGTGGCTATGGCGTGGCTTAGGTGTTAGTCATTCTATGACAGTGAAAATTGCGTTATGAACATCCAAACAATGACGACTAAGTGTCTCAAATGTCGACGATGACTGGAACTCTTGAATGATTCAGAACAATCGTCAAATTGGTTCCTTAATCAACAGATTGAAACTTGACTCTAGAAAGAGATATGGATCAAGGAATATCGAATAATAAAGAAATGTCTGTTAAATATCATTTTCATGATTACGACGAGAACAGGATTGAAGATGTCTGAGCAGCTGTATGATGTAATAAATGTTATCTTTGATTGCCAGAAACAAAAACTTGATTGAGGTGTTTAACAGCGCAACACAACCTCCCACGTATCGAATAATTGAGAGATTCGTTCTTGGTTATCAATGCTTAGGTGTAGGAAACTAAAGGTCGAGCAATTTAATCGGCGCCAGCAAGGGTAGATGCACGTTTAATGTTCACCCTTTGACCTTGCAAATTTCTAACCCTTAGCTACAAAGCTTATTAACTTTCTTTAATTGTCAAACTAATAAATAATAATAGTCTATTTTTAACTGCGTCATATACAGAAATAACACTTGCAGAATATAACGATAAAAAACGGAGAATACAGTACAATTAACAACAATGAAATTAACTTAACAGATGGGCTAAAGGATGATGGGGCGAGAATCTTAAAAAGTTGAATCTAAGAGCTTTCCATGGAGTTGGGCCATCTTTGCTAGTGCATCGTATATTCCAAACTTGCAATCTATTTACAATTGCTATGCCAATGTGGGGGGGGGGGGGGAGAGGTAAAGTAAAAATTATCAATATCTAAATAAACTGACTGGATTTGCTTAACGTCATTCTTCTTTTATTGAGGGTTAAAGACCAAACAGGTAGATAACAAAATGATTACAAAAGGTAGAATAAAATGCCTAAATGAGTAGTTCAGCGTTAAGTCTATATTAAGCGTTCAAATTAAAGCTGCTAGAATAGCTGGTATAGGTTATTACCTTGACCTCAAAGAAGCATAGGAAGAATCAGGGCCGTATCAATGATTTTTAGGGGGAGGGGGGTGGCTTACAAAAAGATTTTTTCGGAGGGGATTTTTACAAAAAAAAAATTCAAAAAACGTATTAGACATTAGCTTATATTCATTTTTGATATGTTTTTACGAGTCATACAAACATTTTTTTGGAGGGGAGGGACCCTCCTAAACCCCCATCCCATGGATATGGCTTTTGGAAGAATGGGATTTTCAACATCGTCTGAGATCTAACACTTTTATGCCATCAGCTATATAAACGAAGGTTCCATTTTAGGAAACAAAAGGTACATTTTCTTCTCACAAACACTGTCCCAATCCAGGGCAATTTCCAGGATTTTATACCGATTGAGGGGCTATTGCAAAAAACTTTATAAACACAACGAAATTTATTCGTATGCCTTTTTTTACTTTTGCATGAGTATGAGAAAAAATCAGGGGAGGGGTCTAACCGGGTAGCCCTCCCTGAATACGGTCCTGCCCTAAATATATAAAAACTTTCTTAGAAATAATACCTAAGACTCGGGGAAATATATAGTGCATATTTCAAGTATTCATACTTCAGTAGTGTCACTTAAAGCTATCTAAAAAAAAAAAAATTATATTAGCTATAAAATAAAAAGTTATAAGAAGAAATATTTATAAACGCAACTTGGATAGGCACTTAAACTTAAGTTTGACAATAAAATAACTTGACCCAACATTTTGCCCCTATGGTCTTACAAACTGTCTCGTCCTTTGTTGATATTAAATAAAAAAAAGACAAGTTTTATCAGCTGAAAGTAAGGAGTGACATTAAAACTTAAAACGAACAGAAATTACTTCGTACATGAAAGGGGCTGCTTCCTCATCAACGCCCCGCTCTTTACGCCAAAGTTTGACTCTTTCTCTCAACTCTTCTTTTTAAAACAGTAAAAAAAACTTTAGCGTAAAGAGCCTGGCGTTGATGAGGAAGCAGCCCTTTTCATATACGAAGTAATTTCTGTTCGTTTTAAGTTTTAATGTCGCTCCTTACTTTCAGTTGAAAAAACTTGTTTTTTTTTTATTTAATTTCTGAACGTTTTTGAATCAATGTATGTTTTGATTTTGGCTCTCCACAGAGGAATAATTAACACGAAATTTGCATAATTTTTTTTTTGGCTAAATGGCTTTCTCCTAATTTTGATCGAAGGATTTTGAGAAAAAAAGAGTGGGGGAGGAAGCCTAGTTGCCCTCCAATTTTTTGGTTAATTAAAAAGGCAACTAGAACTTTTAATTTTTTACAAATCTTTTTATTAGTAAAAGATATACGTAACTTATAAATTAGCTTACGTAAAGAACTTTTTATTCTCATGTTTTTATTACATATATGAGGGGGTTCGCCCCCTCGTCAGTACCTCTCTCTACACTAAATCTTAATTTTTGTCCAAATTCATTAAGAATGACCCCTGAATCACAAAGGCCGTAGAATAAATAGTTGACATTACTAAAATTACTTTAGCGTAAAGAGCGAGGTATTAGGAGGAGGTGAGCCCCTCATATGGGTAATAATTTCTGTTCGTTTTAAGTTTTAATGCTGCTCCTTACTTCCAGCTGAAAAAAACTTTTTCATATTTATTTTTTCATTGTTTTTTTTTTTTAAATAATGCTAGTAAACCCTGCGCTCCCTTCATGAAAATTTTCTTCCCCCATGACAAATTGCTCGATGGAAAGCTCCCCCAGCAAATCCGCCTCTTCTCAACTCCTCCCCCAACCAAAAAATCCTCCTGAAAACTCCTGTACACTTCCCAATAACCATTACTATATGTAAGCACTGGTTTGTAACTTGTAGCCCCTCCCACGGGGACTGTGGGGGAGTAAGTCGTCCCCAAAGACATAGTTACAAGGTTTTTTTACTACGCTGAATAAAATGGCTATCTCAGAATTTTGATCCAACAACTTTGGGAAAATAATTAGCGTGGGAGGGGGCCTAGGTGCCATCCAATTTTTTGGTCACTTAAAAAGGGCACTAGAACTTTTCATTTCCGTTAGAATGAGTCCTTTCGCAACATTCCAGGACAACTGGGTCGATACGATCACCCCTGGGAAAAAAAAAAAAAACAAAGAAACACGCATCCGTGATCTGCCATCTGGCAAAAAATACAAAATTCCACATTTTTGTAGATAGGAACTTGTAACTTCTACAGTAGGGTTATCTGATGCACTGAATCTCATGGTGTAATTTTCGCTAAGATTCTATGACTTTTAGGGGGTGTTTGCCTCTATTTTCTAAAATAATGCAAATTTTCTCAGGCTCGTAACTTTTGATGGGTAGGACTAAACTTGATTAAACTTATATTTAAAATCAGCATTAAAATGCGATTCTTTTGATGTAGCTACTGGTATCAAAATTCCATTTTTTTGAGTTTTGGTTACTATTGAGCCGGGTCGCTCCTTACTACAGTTCGTTACCACGAACTGTTTGATCTCTTTTCTGACATATAATTTTGAGGCAGAAAGTATGTCTGGATTTTAGTGTCTTTTGAAAACGAAAAAAAATCTATCTAGGGTAAGCTTTAATTTGATGCTGCAACTTTTTGATTTAGTCAACGATCCGAAATGGAACTGAAAAGGAAGACATAGGAAATTGGAGAAAAAAGGAAAAAAAGAGCTATCGGATAATGGACACAAAAATAATGTCTGCAATACTAAATACGCTTTAGCCCATTCTAATTTAAAATTAAATAAAAAACACATTTTTTAACTGAAAGTAAGGAGCGACATTAAAACTTAAAACGAAAAGGAATTTCTCCGTGCATGAAAGGGGCTGTTCCCTTCTCAACGCCCCGCTCTTTACGCTAAAGTTTGACTCTTTCTATCAGTTCTACTTTATAAAACGGTAAAAAACTTTAGCGTAAAGAGCGGGACGTTGAGGAGGGAACAGCCCCTTTCATGCACGGAGTAATTTCTATTCGTTTAAAGTTTTAATGTCGCTCCTTACTTTCAGTTAAAAAAATAGTTTTCTTATTTAATTTCTGAACCTTTTTTAATTCATGCATGTTTGATTTGGCTCTCTGCAAATGAATAATTAATACGAAATTCGCGTATTAATTTTTTCTTTGCTAAATGGCTTTCTCTTAGTTTTGATCAGACGATTTTGAGAAAAAGGGTGGGGGAGGAAGCTTAGTTGCCCTCCAATTTTTCGGTTACTGAAAAAGGCAACAAGAATTTTTCATTTTTAACGAACGTTTTTATTAGTAAAAATATACGTAACTTACAAATTAACTTACGTAATTAACTTCTATGTTCGTATATTTTTATTATGTATATGAGGGGATTTGCCCCCTCGTTAATACCTCGCTCTTTACACAAAACTTTCATTTTGTCCCAATTCTTTAAGATTGACCCCTGAATCACAAAGGCTGTAGAATAATAGTTGAAATTAATAAAAATACTTTAGCGTAAAGAGCGACGCATTTAGGAAGAGATGAACCCCCCATATGCGTAATAATCTCTGTTCGTTTTAAGTTTTAATGCTGGTCCTTACTTTCAGTGGAAAAAACTTTTTCATATTTATTTTTTCATTGCTTTTTTTAATAGTACTAGAAAACCCTGTGCCCCCATCATGGAATTTCTCTTCTCCCATGCCAAAGTCCTCCAAGGGAAGATCCTCCTATGTAGCCCCTTCCCTAAAAACCACCCTCCTCCCCAACCAAAAGTCACCCTGAAAATGTCGGTACACTTCCAAATGATCATTACTACACACAAACACTGGTCAAAGTTTGTAACTTGTAGCCCCTCCCACGGGGACTGTGGGGGAGTAAGTTGTCCCCAAAGACATGGTTATAAGGTTTTTCGACTACGCTGAATAAAATAGCTATTTCAGAATTTTAATCCGGTGAAAGGGAAAATACTTAGCGTGGGAGGGGGGCTAGTTGCCCTCCAATTTTTTTCGTCACTTAAAAAGGGCAATAGAAGTTTTATTTCCGTTAGAATGAGCTCTATCGCAGGATTCTAAGACCGCTGGGTCGATATGATCAGCTCTGGAAAAAAAACAAAAAAACAAATAAGCACGCATCCGTGATATGTCTTCTGGCAAAAAATACAAAATTCCACGTTTTTGTAGATAGGAGCTTGAAATTTTTTACAATAGGGTTCTCTGATACGCTGAATCTGATGGTGTGATTTTTGTTAAGATTCTATGACTTTTAGGGGTTGTTTCATTCTATTTTCTAAAATAAAGCAAATTTTCTCAGGCTCGTAGCTTTTGATGAGTAAGACTTAATTAAAAAAAATAACTTATAGATTTGAAATCAGGATAAAAATAAGATTCTTTTGATGTATCTATTAGTATCAAAATTTCTTTTTTTAGAGTTTCGTTTACTATTGAACCGGGTCGCTCCTTACTACAGTTCATTACCATGAACTGTTTGATATTTCGTCATTGTAAGTTGTAACTTACACATCGTCATTGTAACACTATACTTTTTTCCATGGCAATTTCCACAGGCTGAAAGATCGTTTTATCCGTGTACTTGAGCTTAGGGGCTAGACATACATAGTATGTTTTAGCTTTAAGTGGATATTATTGAGAAAAACATACTGGCAGTTTACAGAAAAGGCAGCATTTTCTTGGCAATTATTTTAAATGTTAAAACATAGGATCCCAAAGAAAAAAAATTTTAAAGCCAGCCATCAATAAGCATATTCAGTGGTATTTAACGTTTAATGCTCTACTAAGCCAACACTAAAATGTCCCATTTCTTGATTTTTACCCTCATACTTAATTAGAATATTCTGCTCTACATTTCCTGTAAGTTTCAACTTAATAACCTTGATATTGCGGATAAATTATTGCCCTTTAGATTACCTGGATGCACATAGTGTCTTTGATTTAGCTCAACATCACCCTCAATTTTCCCTGAAAGTTTCAGTTTAGTACCCTTAAGCGCTTTTCAGGTATTGTAAATGCAACATTTTAGTTTTCCGGATGCAAGGAATCAAAAAACATATCCTAGACCGAAAGCTGAAATAAAACAAATCATTAAATAAAAGGTTCACATGTAATGGTCAGCTCAAACACGCGTAGGCCATCCAGTCGTTTATCATTGAACTCGCGGTCTTTGTAGAAACTTGCTGAGGATGGTAAGTAAATTCGCGTTATGGGTGGTAAGAGAATTTAGCTTGCATCCCTTTGGTTTGAAAAGCTATATTCATTTTTGACTGATTCTCGCACCCAGCTCTCTCTTGGGAACGAAACACAGCTTAAGATTTGGTTCGACCCTTTTAATTAAACTTGCGACCTGACAAAATTGCTTGCTAATAATTTGACAGAAATCTAGGGTGTTCGCAAACTCTTTGTACTTCTTTTTTAATTTGCCACCAGCAAAGGCTTAAGGGTTCTTTCTCAGTTATTTTTTTTTAAACTTCACTGAAATTTCTTATTTCCTGAGAAATTCACCTGTGTTGCCACCTGCATGGTGGCTACTTACAAGCTCACATATCGTAATGATTGTTCCATCTTATCTGTGACTATTGAGGCAACTAAACTACAACTTCTCCAGAAAAAAACAAATATTGTTGGACAGAATTGTTGCTGGGTTTAAAGTCCGTGATAAGAAAAAAAAAATTCCAAGCCTGAAAATGGAACTTTTTTCATTTAAGAAGCAATTGTGGTTTACGGTTTATTTTTTTTGCGGTTCTGCAATTTATTTTTGTACTTTTTTGAAAGTTTTGGATGCTGCATTAAATTTCCATTTACATTCATAGTTTTATTTCTAAATTTCATGGCAAGTCATATGTTACTGTGAACTGATTTACTAAGTTCTTCAATTTCCAAATATATCAAGAAAAAAAAAAAAAACAGACAAAAAACAAAAAAAGATACGCTACCCATCCGAGATGTTATGAAATTTTTAAAATAGAACATTGAGACCAATTTGTTCTTAAAATGGTCGCAAAAACGGTCAAATTTCGTTTTTTTTTGGTTCTGATTTTTATTTTTATACTTTTTTGACGGTTGGGATACTGCTTGAAACTTCTATTCATATTCAAGAATTAAATAAAAAAAAAACAAGTTTTTTTAACTGAAAGTAAGGAGCGACATTAAAACTTAAAACGCACAGAAATTACTTCATATATGAAAGAGGCTGCTTCCTCATCAACGCTCCGCTCTTTACGCTAAAGTTTGACTCTTTCTCTCAATTCTTCTTTTTAAAACAGTAAAAAACTTTAGCGTAAAGAGCGGGGTGTTGATGAGGAAGCAGCCTCTTTCATATATGAAGTAATTTCTGTGCGTTTTAAGTTTTAATGTCGCTCCTTACTTTCAGTTAAAAAAACTTGTTTTTTTTTTATTTCATTTCTGAACGTTTTTGAATCAATGCATGTTTTGATTTTGGTTCTCCGCAGAGGAATAATCAAAACGAAATTTGCATATTTTTTTTTTTTTGGCTAAATGGCTTTCTCATAATTTTGATCGAATGATTTTGAGAAAAAAAGAGCGGGGGACGAAGCCTAGTTGCCCTCCGATTTTTTGGTTAACTAAAAAGGCAACTAGAACTTTTAATTTTTTACGACTCTTTTTATTGGTAAAAGATTTACGTAACTTATAAATTAGCATACGTAAAGAACTTTTGTATTCTCATGTTTTTATTACATATATGAGGGGATTCGCCCCATCGTCAGTACCTCGCTCTTTACACTAAAGCTTAAATTTTATCCCAATTCATTAAGAATGACCCCTGAATCACAAAAGCCGTAGAATAAATAGTTGAAATTACTAAAAATACTTTAGCGTAAAGAGCGAGGTATTAGAAGGAGGTGAACCCCTCATATGGGTAATAATTTCTGTTTGTTTTAAGTTTTATTGCTGTTCCTTACTTCCAGCTGAAAAAGTTTTTTCACATTTTTTTTTATTTTTTTTTTTTTTAATAATGCTAGTAAATCCTGCTCTCCCTTCATGGAAATTTTCTTCTCCCATGACAAATTCTCGATGGAAAGTTCCCCCAGCGTATTCCCCTCTTCTCAACCCCTCCCCCCAACCAAAAAAATCCTCCTGAAAACGCCTGTATACTTTCCAATAACCATTACTATATGTAAGCACAGGTCAAAGTTTGTAACTTGTTGCCCCTCCCATGGGGACTCTGGGGGAGTAAGTCGTCCACAAAGACATAGTTATAAGGTTTTTCGACTACGCTGAATAAAATGGCTATCTCAGAATTTTGATCCATTGACTTTGGGAAAATAATTAGCGTGGGAGGGGGCCTAGGTGCCCTCCAATTTTTTTGGTCACTTAAAAAGGGCACTAGAACTTTTCATTTCCGTTAGAATGAGCCCTCTTGCAACACTTTAGGACAACTGGGTCGATACGATCACCCCTGGGAAAAAAAACCAAAAAAACAAATAAACACGCATCCGTGATCTGCCTTCTTGCAAAAAATGCAAAATTCCACATTTTTGTAGATAGGAGCTCGAAACTTCTACAGTAGGGTTCTCTGATACGCTGAATCTGATGGTGTGATTTTCGTTAAGATTCTATGACTTTTAGGTGGTGTTTCCCCCTATTTTCTAAAATAACGCAAATTTTCTTAGGCTCGTAACTTTTGATGGGTAAGACTAAACTTGATGAAACTTATATATTTAAAACCAGCATTATAATGCGATTCTTTTGATGTAGCTATTGGTATCAAAATTCCATTTTTTAGAGTTTTGGTTACTATTGAGCCGGGTCGCTCCTTACTACAGTTCGTTACCACGAACTATTTGATATGTTTTTAAGTTTCTCAACAAATAATGTGCTCCTGTGTTTACTTATTAAATAAAAAAAACTAATTTTTTTAGCTGAAAGTAAGGAGCGACATTAAAACTTAAAACGAACAGAAATTACTCCGTATATGAAATGAGTTGTCCCCTCCGCAATCCCTCGCTCTTTACGCTAAAGCTTTAAATTGTTTTAAAAAGTAGAATTGTGGCAGAGTCAAACTTTAGCGTAAAGAGCGAGGGATTGCGGAGGGGACAACTCATTTCATATACGGAGTAATTTCTGTTCGTTTTAAGTTTTAATGTCGCTCCTTACTTTCAGCTAAAAAAATTAGTTTTTTTATTTAATTTCTGAACGTTTTTGAATTAATGCATGTTTGGTTTTGGCTCTCCGCACATAAACTATTAAAATGAAATTTGTATATTAATTCTTTTTTTGGCTAAATGGCTTTCTCTTAGTTTTGATCAGACGATTTTGAGAAATAAGGGGTGGAGAAGGAGGCCTAGTTGCCCTCCAATTTTTTGGTTACTTAAAAAGGCAACTAGAACTTTTAATTTTTAACGAACGTTTTTATTAGTAAAAAATATACGTAACTTAAGAATTAACTTACGTAACAAACTTTTATATTCTTATATTTTTATTATGTATACGAGGGGGTTTGTACCCTCGTTAATACCTTGCTCTTTACACTAAATCGTAAGTTTTGTCCCAATTCTTTAAGAATGACCCCTGAATCAGAAAGGCCTAGAATAAATAGTTGAACTTACTAAAAATACTTTAGCATAAAGAGCAAGGTATTTATCTCCTCCTAAATACCTCGCTCTTTATGCTAAAGTATTTTTAGAACCCCTCATATGCGTAATAATCTCTGTTCGTTTTAAGTTTCAATGCTATTTCTTCCTTTCATTTGAAAAAACGTTTTCATGTTTATTTTTCATTGTTTTCTTATAGTAATGCTAGAGAATCCTGCGCCCTTGTCATTGAATTTTTCTTTCCCTATGACAGATTCCTCCAAGGAAAGATCCTCCAACATAGCCCCCTCTCCTCAGCCCCACCCCCAAACAAAATAAAATCCCCCTGAAAACGTCTGTACACTTCCCAATAACCATTACTATATGCAAACAATGGTCAAAGTTTGTAACTTGCAGCCCCTCCCCCAGGGATTGTGGGGGAGTAAGTCATCCCCAAAGACATAGTTATTATGGTTTTCGACTATGCTGAACAAAATGACTATCTCAAAATTTTGATCCGTTGACTTTGGGAAAAAATGAGCGTGGGAGGGGGCCTAGATGCCCTCCAATTTTTTTGGTCACTTAAAAAGGGCACTAGAACTTTTCACTTCCGTTAGAATGAGCCCTCTTGCGACATTATAGGACCACTTGGTCGATACGATGACCCCTGGGGAAAAAAAAAACAAAAAAAAAAACAAACAAACAAATAAACACGCACCCGTGATTTGTCTTCTGGCAAAAAATACAAAATTCCACATTTTTGTAGATAGGAGCTTGAAACTTCTACAGTATGGTTCTCTGATACCCTGAATCTGATGGTGTCATTTTCGTTAAGATCCTACGACTTTTAGGGGGTGTTTCCCCCTATTTCCCTAAATAAGGCAAATTTTCTCAGGCTCGTAACTTTTGATGGGTAATACTAATCTTGATGAAACTTATATATTTAAAATCAGCATTAAAATGCGATTCTTTTGATGTAGCTATTGATATCAAAATTCAATTTTTTAGAGTTTTGGTTACTATTGAGCCGGGTCGCTCCTTACTACAGTTCGTTACCACGAACTGTTTGATAATGTGTTTACTTAGCTTTGCAGTTTCTATATATATGAAAAAAAAAAAAAACAAAAAAAATGACACGCTACCCACCAGAGATGCTATGGAATTTTTAAATTAATGGAATTTTATATTAAAAATTACGTCAATGGTTATATTGGCCAAAATTTGTTTATGTGGCAACCTTTCATAATGAATTCATATTTTGTTCAGTACGAAATAAGTAATTATGTTTGGAGTTCCTCCAGTACCACGATTTTTCTTTTTAAATTTATCAGGATGCACGTCAAATTTCCAAGCAAGTTTTGACTAAGTAAACCGAACGTTTTTTTTTGTTCACAAACTTGATTCATTAGTGTTTATGTATTTGTGTTTCTGCGTATCAACAAAAAAATTCGAGAAAATCACCATTAATATATGTGAACTAATTAAATAATATTTACCAGGTAGATTGCATTATTTCTTACTTATTCTTAGTTTCGTTTAAGCAGCTGGTGCTATTTATCGAAATTGCAATTACATTAAAAACGCGTTTTTTACGTATATTTTTGCTAAACATATAATTTTGGAGAAAATAGAAGGTCAATTGGAAAGAGTTTGGTAAAACTTGATTTGGACTTTTCTCACACCGAAAATTTTTAACAGTCAATGCTTATTAATTTTTGCAACTAACAGTTTGATTAATTTTCGAAATCATTTAGAGTCAGAAAAGACAAAGTCAAGGGCAAGAGCCTGGTAATGAAAAAAAGAGCATTAACCTTTTTATATTGTAGTTGTTTATGTTTTACGTTTCATGTTTTTATGTTTTAATTGTAAGTTAGGCGTGCAAACATCAGTCTTTATAAGTGTCAATTTAAACAAAAAAGAAAAAGAAAAGACTGACCAAAATTTTATAAGATATTCCCTCAATTAAAAAAGGAAATTATTTAGTTTAAATTTTAAAATGTGTTTTATCAAGACAAGATTGGGGTTAAGTCATTAATAGAACAACAGAATGGAATAAAAGAATAATAATGGGTTTAATGGAATTATCCTATTATTTATTAATTCAGCATCTATAAATGACACAATAGCAGAGGCCCAGCTTCTGATTCATAAATTTTGTTTTTTTTTTCCAACATTTAATGTCAAAATGATATCCATGACTGACAGCTCAATAATAATAATAATAATAATAATAATAATAATAATAATAATAATAATAATAATAATAATAATAATAATAATAATAATAATAATAATAATAATAATAATAATAATAATAATAATAATAATAATAATAATAATAATAATAATAATAATAATAATAATAATAATAATAATAATAATCAAAGAAAAATATTCACCACTGTTTCTATGCACTAATTATATCATGGCGAAAACGCGTTCTTCTAGATTATACTTTGGAATAAACTTGCGCGAATTGGTTTCACAGGAATTTATGTATATTCTAAGATGTTTTATTTTTCTAAAGCTTTATTTGATATGGTTCTACAAAATCCTCTCATGTGCCAAACTAATACACTCTTAAAGTTGTTTTTGTAATAAATCTGATAAGAAAGAAATAAGGGATAACAAAGGGTAATTCCAAAACGATATACCAATATACCATACCCCAATACACAGTTATTGATGTCGATAAACCAGTTACTGATAAATATTAAGGCTGCAAACATAAAAACCAGATAAAAAGGAAAAAGGAAAATTCAAAGACAGTACATTATGAAATTCTTGGGCACAATTTTGACTAATTCTACGAAAAGAAATTAAAGCAACCCTGTGGTATTCACCAAGGTGTGAAGAGGATGCACGAATGGTTCTGGAAATTAAATTCCTTCTCGCAGATGAAACTTTCATTCCAAACCCTGGCATTCCAAAGGTGATTGAGACCTTTCAAATTTGAATCGCTCCATTAGCTAGACAAATGTTTTTGCCTATCTTGAGGAAGTGTGTTACATACTCAAGATAGGAGGTGTTGTAAAATCAAGTTTGTGATTGTCATAGAGAGGCGTTAACTAATACAGATTACAAAGCAGGTGCCTTAGACTTTACAGCCTAGAACTTTTTTCTTCTAAAAATCGTGGGACAACTTGAGAAATTCAATACCTGACAGCATTTATGTCATTCACTACCTGCACCCAAGTGGGAGTTCTATGGCGCCATAATAATGAAAAAAACAACTAGTTTTTCCCCCAAATATTTCAGCAAAACCAAAAGTATGACATCATTATGTCTTTTTTATTGAGAGTTCATACTGAGAGGGGGTGATAGGGGCCCTAGTAACAGCAGAAACTACATCAGAAACGGCTTATTTTATAAAAACAAAAGAATTATGTTTGTTGCATGCGTTTCTGCTTCACTATGTGCAACGTTACGGCCCTGAGGGACGGATTTTTTATTCCAGCACTTTAAGAGCGTACATGTGCTAAAGATAAGCTGGATTTTTTAAGGAAAAGGCGGTGTTTTTTGGCAAATTTTGGCAAAATTGAATTTATAAAACGTTGCCATCCAACAAAGTTAATTTGCTTTGGCATTCCATTAAATAGAATATTAAGTGAGCTAGTAAGTAAATCCACAAATATTGTGCTGAAATTATCGCAATTTGCTCGAATAATCCCTCAATCTTAGCAGTCAGCTTAAAAAAAAATGCTTAAACTATAAAGATATCTTAGTTCGAAAGCTGACGTAAAATAACCGTTTTTAGCGTAAAAACACTACGTCTACTTATACATTAAGACTATACTTTAAGACTTATGCCTTAAGAATATTAAATAGAAAAAACTAGTTTTTTTAACTGAAAGTAAGGAGCGACATTAAAACTTAAAACGAACAGAAATTACTCCGTATATGAAATGGGTTGTCCCCTCCGCAGTCCCTCTCTCTTTACGCTAAAGTTTGACTCTTTGCCACAATTCTACTTTTTAAAACAATTAAAAACTTTAGCGTAAAGAGCGTGGGACTGCGGAGGGGACAACCCATTTCATATACGGAGTAATTTCTGTTCGTTTTAAGTTTTAATGTCGCTCCTTACTTTCAGTTAAAAAAACTAGTTTTTTTTATTTAATTTCTGAACGTTTTTGAATTAATGCATGTTTGATTTTGGCTCTCCGCACATAAATTATTGAAATGAAATTAGTATATTAATTTTTTTTTGGCTAAATGGCTTTCTCTTAGTTTTGATCAGACGATTTTGAGAAATAAGGGGTGGGGAAGGAGGCCTAGCTGCCCTCCAATTTTTCGGTTACTTAAAAAGGCTACTAGAACTTTTAATATTCAACGAACGTTTTTATTAGTAAAAAATATACGTAACTTAAGAATTAACTTACGTAACAAACTTTTATATTCTTATATTTTTATTATGTGTACGAGGGGGTTTGTACCCTCGTTAATACCTCGCTCTTTACACTAAATCGTAAGTTTTGTCCCAATTCTTTAAGAATGACCCCTGAATCAAAAAGGCCGTAGAATAAATAGTTGAAATCACTAAAAATATTTTAGCATAAAGAGCGAGGTATTTATCTCCTCCTAAATACCTCGCTCTTTATGCTAAAGTATTTTTAGAACCCCTCATATGCGTAATAATCTCTGTTCGTTTTAAATTTCAATGCTATTCCTAACTTTCATTTGAAAAAACGTTTTCATGTTTATTTTTTTTATTTTTTTTTTATAGTAATGCTAGAAAATCCTGCGCCCTTTTCATTGAATTTTTCTTCCCCCATGACATATTCCTCAAAGGAAAGATCCTCCCACAAAGCCCTCTCCCATCAACCCCACCCCCCAAACCAAAAAATCCCCATGAAAACGTCTGTACACTTCCCAATAACCATTACTATATGTAAACACTGGTCAAAGTTTGTAACTTGCAGCCCCTCCCTCAGGGATTGTGGGGGAGTAAGTCATTCCAAAAGACATAGTTATTATGGTTTTTGACTATGCTGAACAAAATGGCTATCTTAAAATTTTAATCTGTTGACTTTTGGAAAAAAATGAGCATGAGAGGGGGCCTATTTGCCCTCCAATTTTTTTGGTAACTTAAAAAGGGCACTAGAACTTTTCATTTCCGTTAGAATGAGCCCTCTCGCGACATTCTAGGACCACTTGGTCGATAAGATGACCCCTGGGAAAAAAAAAAACAAACAAACAAATAAACACGCACCCGTGATTTGTCTTCTGGCAAAAAAATACAAAATTCCACATTTTTTAGATAGGAGCTTGAAATTTTTGCTATAGAGTTCTCTGATATACCGAATGCGATAGTGTGATTTTCGTTAAGATTCTATGACTTTTAGGGGATGTTTCCCCCTTTTTTCCAAAATAGGGCAAATTTTCTCAGGCTCGTAACTTTTGATGTCAAAGACTAAATTAATTGAAACTTATATATTTAGAATCAGCGTAAAACTTCTATTCTTTTGATGTATCTTTTAGCATCAAAATTCCGTTTTTTAGAGTTTCGTTTACTATTGAGCCGGGTCGCCCCTTACTACAGTTCCTTACCACGAACTGTTTGAAAAGAAAATAATTCGGTATTTCGGGGCTTCTGACATTATTACTCCTTTGCGGAAGTTAGGCTCAAAATTGAAAAAGGATTATATTTTTTCTCTGGGCCCCTTCCACCTCTTAGTTCGTTTATTTTCCCGTTAGTTTTCACCTGTTTTCGCTTTATAGTTGTGTTATCTCTTAGCAGTTCTTTCGTTAGTTGAGTTATGGTTGTGGTATATATGTTTTATCGCTCGTATAGTTGTGTTATTTTCAAATTATACTCCATAATAGAGAGGCTCCGAACACCCAGCATTGTATATTAAGCTCTTAATTTGACGTTTTTTTCTAACGTGACCAGATTCGTCCTGCGCCCTTTTCATTGAATTTTTTCCCCCATGGCATATTTCTCCAAGGAAAGATCCTCCCACATAGCCCCCTCCCTCAACCCTACCCCCAAAACCAAAAAAATCCCCCTGAAAACGTCTGTACACTTCCCAATAACCATTATTATATGTAAACAATGGTTGAAGTTTGTAACTTGCAACCCCTCCCCCAGGGACTGTGGGGGAGTAAGTCATCCCCAAAAACATAGTGATTATTATTTTCGACTATGCTAAACAAAATGGCTATCTCAAAATTTTTATCCGTTGACTTTGGGAAAAAAATGAGCGTGGGAGGGGGCCTAGATGCCCTCCAATTTTTTGGTCACTTAAAAAGGGCACTAGAACTTTTCATTTCCAATTTTCAATTTTCAATCAAAAAATTATCAAAAAAATTATCAAAATTCAATTTTTTAGAGTTTTGGTTACTATTGAGCCGGATCGCTCCTTACTACAGTTCGTTACCACGAACTGTTTGATTTATATTTTAAGACTGAATTATTTATTTGTACCATCGACAAACTATTTAGGTTTAGACCTAGGAACTAAGGTTTTGAATTCAAGAGCAGGTACCTTTGAGCTGGAAATCGTTTTATCAAATTGAAATCAAATTAAATGCATTAAAATCGCAGTGTGAGCATCTTAAATCAAAAGGCTCTTAGCATATATTTTACAAATATTGCATTATTTCCATAAAAACTTGGATTCAAGGAATTATGTATATAGCACGAAATAAATTTATCTAATTAATGTACCGCGTCAAGCAAGTAGTTGGCTAATTTTACTGCTAAGATGAGTTTCTTTGAATTATAATTTGCTAGATTTGTTTATTAAATATTGGAAATGTGTTTAGAGGTTTTTTTCAATATCTTATGATTTACAATTTCTAATATCCTCCAAAATTTTAAATATATTCCCCTTTTAAATATCTGTGATAAAATATATTCAAATTTTATTAATTATTCTTGCAAATTTTTCTCTTTTGTCACCTAGGTTTAAAGGTTTTTTTCATGAATTGATTTCCCCACTCGACGGGTAGCAAGCCCTACCAGGTTTACATGTTGTCTTTTTTGTAAATGGCTTCGTAAGTTTTCTCGAAATATTCGGGAGAAGGCCTAGTAGTTTTCTAAAACACCAATTTTAATACGGGTTGACTTAATCTGGTAGACCCGAGAGTGGACTCATTTAGGTAGGCCCAAGACCCCATCTGGTAGACCCGTATAACAGTTATTGGCACACAGTCAACTTAAATACAGAAAGAAATGAGGATTATCTTAAGAGATCACGACACACTATAAATCCGCAGGACAGCAGAAAACTCCGATAAGACAGAACCTTCTGATTCTACTGCACATTTTCCACTCGATCAAACCGTCAAAGCTTTGCTCCATTAAAACCCCTTGCCTTTTTAAGGGGGCGGGCTGATGTTTTACTTTAAAGCATACATTCTCCTTTAATTTTAAAAGTCTGCTAATTTTAATATATTTATTATTGAAGTTTGTAATTTTAACTTTATTTTTTCTACTTCTTTTTCTATTTTTATTTTGATTAAATTTTATTTATTTTTTTTTATTTTCTTACAACCCTTTTTTATTATGTTTTGTCTTATATTTTTTAAGGTGGATTCACAGTAATAAATAAATAATTTTTATTCAGTAGCTTAAACTTTATTTTCATCTCTAAAAGTAAATTTTGTCTTGTAAGAAATTTCGGGCTAAATCATTTTTTCCATAATTTTGAGCTTTTTGGTTGTTAATTCTCTGGAATATACTCATTTCAGAGCCTTTGAGATGGGCAAAGCATACGTATGCTTGGGAAAATTCTTTATTTGGAATAAACAAATTCGAGACCAGTCTCAAGTGATCCACTTTTTTGTGTGACCTCCCTCGTCATATATATGCGAAAAATTCTATTGTTTTTACCATATGACTGAAAAAAAAAAGCCACGGGCCATAACACCCCTAACTAAAATTAATGTATTAGAACTGCAAAATTCTCGGTGCTAAACCAATCAATCAAAAAATTTATTAGCATATTTAATTTAATTAATAATTTAATCTAAAATATTTAGTTTAAAAAATTAAGACATATTAACAATATAGCTCCAGATCCGATCCTCATATTTATGTCATTTTTACTCAAAGGTTTTATTTTTTTAATGCATTACAAAAAATTAAGGATGGCAACTGAAAAGGTAATAACCCTCGAGTCGACGAAGAAATAGACGAACTTTGTTTGAGTTCCAGAAGCTTTTTAAGAACAATCTTATATCCAAATGTATTAAAAAAAAGCAAGATCATTTTACTAAAAAATACCTGCTTTGAGAAATTAACACTTTTCAAACAGTTCGTGGTAACAAACTGTAAATAAGGAGCGACTCGGTTCAATAGTAACCAAAACTTTAAAAAGAAAGCTAATATCAATAGATGCATCCAAAAATTGCCTGTTTATGGTGATTCCAAATATATGAGATTCATTAAGCTTAGTGTTACCTTTCAAAAGCTACGAGCCTGAGGAAATTATCTTGATTTTGGAAAAATAGAGGAAACACCCCCAAAAGTTAAAGACATTTTACCTAAAAATTGCAACATTAGATTCAGCGTGTCTGAGAACCATACTGTAGAGGTTTCAATCTCCTACCAGCAAAAATGTGAAATTTTGTATTTTTTTGCAGGAAAAAAATATATGACGGGTGTGTTTTTTTTCAGAAGTGATCGTATCGAATCGATGATCCTAGAAGGTCGAAAAAGGGTGCATTTTAGCGGAAATTAAAAGTTCTAGTTCCTTTTTTAGGTGACCAAATAGGTCATGCTTTAAACTAAATATTTTTGTCGGTGATACTTCATGAAAAAACCATGTATATCTCTCCTTCTAAAAACCAACAATAATAATATAATAATAATATTTATTTATAACGCACTTACGTCAAAAGATAAATAGTGGAGTAAACACAAACGAAAATCAACAATAAAATTACATTAAAAAATAAAATCACTAAAAACAATTAAACAACAGTAACAACAATTAAACAACAATAACATAGCATAATTTCTAAATGGGTATCTCATCTGCTTTGAACATTTAACCTTTTTTTTTAATTTGACCTTCCTTGACCTAAGCAGACGAGCGTTAGCAAAAGCGTCGGATTACCAAACAGTCACTGCTTCTTATAGACTTGTAATTGATTACTGTGTTTTATAGGAAGTTATTCCAGGAAAGGTAATTTTCCGACCATACCTACATTTAGCTAAGAAAAAAGAGATATTAAGAGAGACAAGTGACAGATTACTTTTCATATTCACATTTTTAAGATATCAAGCCCAAGAGAGATTCAGAAAGGATATTATCAAGCATAGGCCCTACTAAGCCTTAGAGAGATCCTATTGTCAGTTAGGATCGATCATTATTATCATACCTTACTCTTCCACACGGCTTGGCGTGCCGCTAAGGTATTAACACAGGATTAAATAGAACTGTGGAAATTGTGGAGATGGAAATAGAAAAAATAATGTGGCAAACAGCAAAGTTCTGATAAGTCTGATGCTGTCACCCATAATCGCCTTAGAAATGAATGAGAGATTGTCATTTTGCCACATAGGGTGGGGAAAAGTTTAATTCTGTTGTCACCATCTTCTTCGTGGAATCTATAAGGTGCGGCTTACAAAAAGGACGAAGCTGAATCTACGAACTTAAAAAGTTGAAGTTAGTAACTGACTGGAAGGGGTAGAATTCAAAATTGCTGTTGTTTTTAAATGAAATAATAACAAAACAAATGGGGTAATATTCCGTGTTGAGAGCTAATCAACTTGATTAAATGCACATTCAATTTGTTTTTGCAATTTTTTTTTACTACATTCAATTCTAATCACATTTACAACATAAATAAAATTAAGATAATGAAACAAACAGAGTAATATGCTGTATTCACAACCTTGTTCCAGAAAACTTATAAATATCGATGAGGGTAGTCAGAGAGGTACCAAAAATTGGGTCTCCCAGTCACCCGAAATCCACAGAATTTTAAGCAAAAATAACTTTCCACATTTTTCATTTATTATATTTTTTTGTGCTTATTTTTTTAACTTAAATTTCTCTCTGCTCGAATATTGGGCCTCGAACGCTGCAATATGCCCGGGTAGAATTCTTGAAAAAATATTTGAATATCCGTTGGGTTTTCAAAAAGCCCCAGTAAGATACCTTCAGATTCAATTTCGAGGAGAAGTAGGGATCGAGCCTCCATTAAAAAAAATTAAAGCATGCTGTTTGGTTTTTAGGATCGACCTCTCTTTGTCACCTTGTCACTGTTGGTACAAATAAAAATAAATTAGTGCATCAGGTTTAGTACCAAGATTCCAAAGAAAACTTTCAAATTGCAAATTTTCAAAAAACATCTTGCAGTCAATAATTTGTGCCAATTAAGGCTATGAAGCATCATTTGCAAGTTACCTATCTTGTCAGCTACTGATAATCAATTATATTTATTGTCCAATGCAAAATACGAATAGAAGATTAAAAGAAGAAAAAAACAAACAGAAGATTAATATAACAGTCTGAGTAATTTTAAGTGGTCACAAGAACCTCTGTAAACTGTCGGCATTTTAAGCGATTTGTTGGGGGCTTAGAAATTCCAGTTTAGTTCCAAACAGTGAGAGATGTTTACCTTCGGCCCAATTCCTTTTGCTGATGGGGGGGGGGGGTGGACTGGCTGAAATTGTGAGTACGAATTTGAAACGAAAAATGTCTTTCAAATTAATACGGGCAGAGGGGGAGCTGCCAGGACTACCTCCCTTAATCAGACGATTTAACAATTTTTCTAATAGATTTTGTTGCATGATCTTCTGATTTATGGATGTGACAATTTATCCTCCTCCCTGAAATATACCCATTCAAATAAATTTATATGAGTACTTGTCACATAGCAGATATCTGGTGATTTGTTAACCTGTACCTAAGATTACTTACCTTTTACATAAGCTATCCTCCAAAAAAAACAACAAAAAAACAAGGATCTAGATCTTTGGATGGTTTAGACAATTGGGGTATTGGTTTGGGATGAGCCCAGAGTTTTGAAGCTTTGAAGCTACCATCTACACCCCTAACTGACACCCCTAATTTATTTAGGCTATATTTGGAGGAAGTCGAAAAACACCCCTAAGGATAGATTTGAATATAGAAAATATAGGTAATATGAGGCATATTGTACAAATATGTAGCCTACATTATATAAGGAAGCAGAACTGAAGGCCTCCCTCCTTAATGGATGTGCCAAATCCAAGACATTGGTTTTTTTATATTTTTAATATTCATATTTTTTAATATTCTTTGTTATCCTGAACTGAGATAGATAATATTTATTAGAGTTAGGTTATAGAAAATACAATATTCGGATCAAATAAATACGGGTTGATTTGGTCACATTTATTTTATTCAGCTTCTATAGTTTAAAATTTTATGACAGCTGATGAAACCAATTAGTTGCCTCATATATCGGTCTGTTATTTTTGTATGCTGCATAATGAAGTTTTGGCTACTAAAATAATGACTCCTTTTTTTATTTTTTAAGAGGATTTAGACAAAATGCTGAAGGTTATAGACATCATGACTGCTGAAACAGTATTGAGGACTTTATAAATTAGTCTTTTTTTATTTTCCACGGGCTAGCTTAGCGACATTTCTGCAGTTAAAACGATTGTCGTTTTAACTGCAGAAATGTTTTTTCTTTTGAAAAACCATTTTTGTCAAAAGAAATGTTTTTTTTTTGCTGGTATCTTGATTTCAGTAAAGCGTTAGATTTGCTCAATCGTTATAATAGTGAGATATTATGAATCAGTTCATTTGCGCTAATTTTATTTAATAAATGTTGTATAGACTAAGAAGCTATAATTTTGTTCATATTAAATTTTAATTTAACTCTGTGTTTCCATTAAAAAACTTATTTTTTTGTTAAACAATCATATATTGTAGAAAAAGTTGAAAGAAAATACGGGTTGACTTGACCCCATTTATCTCATTTAGGGACTTTTAGTGTTCGTTTACGCAAGAATATTGTATGTCACTCAATTTCTTCGCTGAAATCAAGACGACATTCATGAAAATTCGAGAGCTCATCGCTGTTATGCAAAAACAAATCACCTTTCGAATCTTGGCGCCGCATGACATAAAAACGCCCTTTTCTCACAGAGCCATTCGTATCTGCTTTCTGGCGTTTCACAGGTATCAAGAATGAATCCTTCATCAACCTAAATGGAATTGCACATATATATGACCCTTTATCTAATGGACTGCTAACTTTGACAGTAGATAAGCTTTCATATATTAATGTTTTTAGCATAGACCCAATAGAAAATTATGCTCATATGGGATTAGGGATGCTGTTTGGGGGTGGACATAGGGTTTATTGCCAGAAACAAACCACACATACCTTTATTTTGTGCAATATCAACAAATTTTCCCTTTGCGCCACAATCTATCTAGCAGGCTGAATCTGCTAGTCCCTTCTAAACCCTTGGGGCTATAACTCCAATGGCCCGTTTGGCTCTTCGAGACTCTCATGGGGTGATTTTTAGGATGACCTTTTTGGAGAAATGCTCTTATACTGCAGAATATGCTTATTTTCCTTTACAAGCTCGAGAATTTATCATAGCCATTCAAAAGAGGCGGGCGGGACAAGCTGCCCTGGTCCCCGTGGCTTGGGGGCGTCATGGTAGTTAAACACCACGCCTGGCTTTTTTTATTTATGTTTGAGTCATGAGTGGGGGGTGGTGGTCTGTGACTAATTTTGCTTTGGGCGCCACTGACCCTAGGAACGGCCCTGCAACTATCCGGTTCAGCATACAAATGTAAAAATTAAACTGAAATTACTGATTCTAAAATTTTTAAACCTTGGTAAAATTTTCATAATTTGTCTTAAAGCTTATCAATATTTGATGAAAAACAGATTTTTTTTCACTAAAGGGCTTATTATGGTGCCCATTCAATGACGACTTAATTTCCTCAATTGGTGTCTGTCCATGGGGCACAAGAAGTGAAGGGAAGGCGAGTCTTCAAGCCGGTCCCCTCCAAATTCACAAGGGTTTTATGACTTCAAAATTCTACACTGTTCATTTAATTTTCATTTGTTAAATTACCAAACGTGGCGCCCCTCCATAATAAAGTATATGTATACCTGTCAGCCCCACCGAATAGTTTTGCTATGAATATTATTATATACTGGGGAGTGTACTATATAAGCCCAAATATTGGGCTTCTTAGTATTCTTTTGTCAAGCACCTCTTTACTTGTATAACTAAAACCCATAATATAAGTAAATTAATATAAAATAAATAAATAAATATACTAAATAAAAAACAAATATAATAAATAACTATAATTATAAATAAAATATAAATAATACCAACTAACGCGAAGTTTTTCAAAGTTATGAAAACCATAGATGCCCATATTTTTAAAATCTTCTCAATAGCTTGAGGCCGTTCCTTATAAAAGCAAGTCATCAGGCACGTATATACGTCCATTCTTCCACTCAAAATTTCGATATTTATGCAATCTGTTTCTATAGTTTCTCTGTAATTTCCATTTAATTTGTCTAATTTTGTTTTTCCAACTTTTCCCACCCCCCTTAAATTCGCTTCCCTCCTAAATAAATTCCTCTGTACGTTCCAGGGAGTCATGTCTTCTATTTGCTTCCGATCTTCTTCCGAGTGAAAAGAGGATGAGATTGTAGGCATATCTTAATAATGTTGGTCCATTATTAACATTATCTTAACATTATTGGTCCTACTTAATCAAAATTAGATATACTGATAAACAGAAAACGAATAACAGACCTTGAGTTTCAGACAACATAAGCTGGGAAATTATAAACATATATGAGCTATTTGGACAAGTATTTGCCAAAATAAGGACTTCATTGGATTTTGATCCCCTACCCCAAACCCCCTGAGAGTCCCTGCCAAACGTAAATTACGACTGCTCTGAAGATAAAATATTCTACATATTACGTTGAATATACTTTTCAAAAAAAAAAAAAAGAGAAAACATTTGGTTATGTTTTGCAACTGAATAATTATAGGTTGCCAAAACTAATATTTTTTAATAATCGAGCTAGACCAAAAGAAATACAGGACATCCTCAAGTGGGGTTGAAAGAGGTAGCAAGAAATGGTTAAAGAAAGTAGAAATTTATGGGGAATGGAGACGGTAAAGTGTTAAGTCCTGAGTAGAGTTGAGTGGAGGAGAACCGTTTATAACTATGTTGGCCGAAGCATGGTGCTGCGATAAGGGGTCATTAATAGTAATATTATAAAGTAAAATTGTATAGATTACCAATATAAAATTGTATTGTACATACAGTATAGAATTGTATAGATATAGTCGTATAGATCATCTTAGAGATTACCCTGTATCTTTCACGTCATCGGATAAGGTTAACATTTTCCCAGAATCCATTGTAAAAAAAAAGGTAAAAGGTCTATTATTCGCTTTTTTGGACCGAGGAGGATTCAGGTCTTTGACTGTGTTATTGTTATATTGTTATTACAATGTTGTATTTATTGTTATATTGTTATATATATTGTTATACATTGTTATATTGTTGTCATATATTGTTATATATATATTGTTATATACTGTTATATTTTTGTTATATATTGTACATATTGTTATATTGTTACATATATTGTTATATATCGTTATTATAATGTTGTATATATTGTTATATTGTTATATATATTGTTGTATTGTTGTTATATTATTATATGTTATATTGTGTTATATTGTTGTTATATATGTTGTAATAATATATTGTTATATAGTTGTTTATAACGTTATTGTTATATTGACTGTGGTCAATGTACTGTTGTTATATTGTTATGTTATATTGTGTTATATTGTTGTTATATATCGTATCTGTTGTTATAAATATTGTAACAATATATTGTTATATAGTTGTTTGTAACGTTATTGTTATATTGACTGTGGTGATTTAATATTGACAGGGAGTTCTCATTAAATCCGCCTATAGTTTAGCTATGCACTCAAAATTCATTTTATAACTATTCTTGTATGTAGATGAAAAGAAAATCACAAATGTGATTAGAACTGGAGACCCCTGAGCTAGAAGAAGTTTAGAACAAATAATCCTAGCTCTCTGACATTTAGAAGGTTTAAGAGCAGCGCGGGCATTGCATTTAAGTGAGGACAGATTGGCTTTTCCCACGGTAACTTTCAAACATCCCAGCCGGTATTAATTATTCACTAATTGACAAATCTCTTTTAATGGAACCACCTTTCTGATTTCTCAGTGTGCCATTAAGTTTTCAGAGAGAGAAATTTGACAAATTTACATTTTGAACACTGGACCCCTTATTTAAGATTGAAATACTATTAGTTTTGTTGTTATCCCTTATATTTAAATGAGAGAAGAAGGCTATTGAGTGCTATTTGAATTCGAAGTTGAATTGCTGGAAATGTTGATAATTTGAAGCATTTTGGTAAATTTTGACAATTTTAATTAAATACCTGACACTTGAGGATTAAATCGTCAAGGACAAATGTTCAAGGACATGATCTTCATAAATTTAAAACGCAGAGTGGTGCCGGACGATTGAAAAAGTGGCGTTTCTGCAATACCGAAGTGGTGTTTTTCCTACCGAATTTTCGGTAGCGAAACTTGGAAGTGGCGTTTCTCCTACCAAGTTTTCGGTAGCGTAATTTGGAGTGACGTTTTTTATACCGAAGTGAAGTGAAGTTTACAGTGAATTTAGATGCCTGTAATACACCTTCGCCACTATTTTTAACAAAAACTCGTCTTTTAACACTTCTGTTTTTTTAAGTGGTAGATTTTTCCCTAAAATTTACCCAAAAAAGGTGGGTAGGAACAATGAATAATGACACCCCTGGGCCCCCTCATTCAATCCTTAATACTAAATTTGAAAGTTTTTCAATCCTTGTTCGTTCCATTTTCCCATAAATTAGTGGAAATGCTCTAGAAGATGAGAATGCTAGGTTTAGAAACTGTTGCTGCCTCAGCAGATATGTAAAATAAAATTTTCTCAATGGTGTTTTTTCCCCTAAATTTTCTGTGTGTCAACTACGTCCAAGTTAAAAGCAAAAATTTGCCATTTTTCCAGGACAGTGACATCACTCGGTATAAATGCGGTAATAAAAGCCATTTTGCAGTATAATTGCGATATGCGGTATCCTGAGGAAACTGTGCGGCATTTCCGAGGGTATTTCCTAGAAGTGGTGGTATTGTACTGAAAAAGACGGTATAAGTGGCAACAGAGTTACACAAGTAACTGTGGCTTACACAAGGCAACACAGTGGCTGATTCCAGAAGACTTAGGCGTGGTATTGGCGCTTAGTTTTGCAAGCAAGATTTATTACTATACTTAGTACTACTACTAGCCTAAGTACGGATCCTTCAGGATGTGTACAACAATTATTACTATTATGTAAACAACAATTATTACGATGAACAAGGAAAGATTTACTTTCCTGTCCTAAACGATTTAGACTCATTTATGTCTCCAACTATGTTTGAATAATTCGTCTTGTTGCTAAATGGATTTGAAAAAACTAAAATGAAAACGTATAGTAACCATTGTATATTTTATAAATATTTAAGGTTTGTCATGGATGCCCCATCTTTTCATTTTTAGTCTTAAAAAGTCTGAATTTTTCCAAGAAAAGTGACTCTATAGCAAAATGAGTGCTCGTGAAAAATTCCATTTGAATCTAAAAATTGTAAATACTACAAAATAGTCAAGGGTAACACCAACATACCAGCTAGGCCTCTCCATTTTGCTGTCTTACTAAGTGTAAAGGACTTATCCCTTTTTTCAAGAGTTTCCCACCTTGAAAATGCCGATAGGTGGCCAAAACAAGAAAAAACAAAACATTTCCAACATGCCTTAAAAAAGGGAAAAAGACGGAACAAGAAATACATAAGAGACCTATTTGATATTTTAAAAAAGCCGTAATAACGACAATGTATTTAGAATTTTTTTTTTTTTAATCACCCTTGCTTAAACCTATAGATGGGAGGTACTGGGGACATTAAATTGTCAGGGACCAGTAAGAGGGGGGGGGGTGTCAAACTAAATCAAAAGACCATATGTGAATCTAGGTTATAGAAACGGCACTTCTTCAATATTTCAGGAACAGTTAGGGGTAAATTTTCAGAGAATTTTAATGGGGATGTTGAACTTAAAGAGATCTGGCTGTTAAGAGGGCGTAGCTGCAATACCTTAGGAACAGTTAAGATCATTAAATTGTATCTTTCAGGGAATGCCATTTGCGATATGGATAAATCCAAAAGGCACAATGTGTATCTCGGTTAACAAAACAATGATCTACAATACAATATCCCAGGAACGGATTGCGCTATTTAGTTGAAAATTCCAGGTAATGTTAAGGGATGTTAAATTAAATCAAAAGATGTTATGTATATTCAGGTTGTTAAAAAGGCGTATATAAAATATCTCAAGAATGGCTAGGGTATTAAGTTTAAACTTTCAGATAATGTTGAGAGGGATGTTGAATCCAATCAAAAGCTATGTGCATCCAAGTCGTCAGAGTGACACCATTTCCCCACCACACCTAGCAAATATTCATGTCAAATTCACAAATAAAAGAGTCATCAAACAGTTCGTGGTTACGAACTGTAGTAAGGAGCGACCCGGCTCAATAGTAAACAAAACTCTAAAAAACGGAATTTTGATGCTAAAAGATACATCAAAAGAATCAGATTTTCATGCTGATTCTAAATATATAAGTTTCATCAAATTTAGTCTTTGTTATCAAAAGTTACGAGCCTGAGAAAATTTGCCTTATTTTGGAAAATAGGGTGAAACACCCCCTAAAAGTCATAGAATCTTAACGAAAATCACACCATCGCATTCAGCGTATCAGAGAACCCTGTAGCAAAAATTTCAAGCTCCTACGTCTACAAAAATGTGGAATTTCGTATTTTTTGCCAGAAGACAAGTCACGGGTGCGTGTTTATTAATTGTTTTTTTTCCAGGGGTCATCGTATCGACCAAGTAGTCCTAGAATGTCGCAAGAGGGATCATTCTAACGGAAATGAAAAGTTCTAGAGCCCTTTTGAAGTGACCAAAAATTGAAGGGCACCTAGGCCCCCTCCCACGCTCATTTTTTTCCCAGAGTCAACGGATCAAAATTTTGAGATAGCCATTTTGTTCCGCATAATCGAAAACCATAATAACTATGTCTTTAAGAATGGCTTACTCCCCCATAATCCCTGGGGGAGGGGCAGCAAGTTACAAACTTTGACCAATGTTTGCATACAGTAATGGTTATTGGGAAGTGTACAGACGTTTTCAGGGGGCTTTTTTTGGTTTGGGGGGTGGGGTTGAGGGGAAGGGGCTACGTGGGGGGATCTTTCATTCGAGGAATATGTCATGGGGGAACAAAAATTCAATGAAAAGGGCGCAGGATTTTCTAACATTACTATAAAAAAAACAAAGAAAAAATAAACATGAAAACGTTTTTTCAATTGAAAGTAAGGAGTAGCATTGAAACGTAAAACGAACAGAGATTATTACGCATATGAGGGGTTCTAAAAATACTTTAGCATAAAGAGCAATGTATTTAGGAGGAGATAAATACCTCGCTCTTTATGCTAAAGTATTTTTAGTAATTTCAACTATTTATTCTACGGCCTTTCTAATTCAGGGGTCATTCTTAAAGAATTGGGACAAAACTTACGATTTAGTTTAAAGAGCGAGGTATTGACGAGGGTACAAACCCCCTCGCATACGTAATAAAAATATAAGAATATAATAGTGTGTTACGTAAGCTGGCACGTACGCAGGGTGGGGGGCCTTCGGACCCCCCCCCCGAAACTTTGAAAAATTTCTAGTTCTCGTTTTAAGATTCAAAAGTGATCAGATGGAAACTAGCCTCCCCCCACCAACCCTAAGGCCATAAGGCCTTTTTTTCCTAGAGGCGCTTCATGTGGAAGAGATGGGGGCATAAACTTTGGAGGAGGCTCAGTTGATTAGAAATCGGAAATTACCTTTCTAAGAGTCGAAAGTAATCGGAAGGCATATATTCCCCCTTCCCCACACACACACTTTCCTAATGTATCCTATTTTCCCCAAATGTATCCAATCAAAATTTTTAGATGGCTATTCTTTTCAAAATAGTTTAAAGATTAAATAAAGACTTCCAGGGTCGACACAACCCTTTAGAGCCTGGAAGTAAGTGTTGTAAGCCATGCCCCTAGGCATATAAAGTTTTTATGTAAGGGATGTGTATAAATCTTAGAGGTGACTCATTTGATTGGAAATATAAAGCTCTACAACAGTGATCAGAGGGCATCTATCCCCCCCCACTCTCAAATACACCCGCTTTTCCCCAAATGCACTCAAGACATATTTCTGAGATTGCAATTTTGTTTTAAATAGCCCAAAGATCAGATATCAAAAATCTTTGAGTCATCATAGCCCCCAACAGAGCCCGGGGGAAAGGTTTTAACTTACGCCTCGGGAACATATAAGGTTCTTATGGATGAGGTACGCTTTGAGGGGACTCCAATGCGTCCCCAAATACGATCGGTTGAATTTATGAAATATTCATTTTGTCCAAAATAAACCAAAGATAAATATAAAAAAAATTCCCGGGTGTACACAACCCCCCAGAACCCTTTGGCAAGTGTTGTAAATTATGGCCCAGGGGCATAAAAGGTTTTTTATGCAAGGAATACTCGAATAGGTCTAGGAGGGGCCCCATTCTACCATGAAATTCAAAGTTGTAGTTCCCTCTTTAAGAGTCGAAAAGGATCTGAGGGCAGCTAGCCCCCCTGCCCTCTTTACCCAGAATCCATACGATCCATTTTTTAGATAGCCATGTTGTCAAAATAAGTATAAAGACTAGATAACAAAACCTCCAGGTCAAAACAACCCCCAGAGCGTGGGGGAGAGTGTTGTATGTTTTGCCCTGGGGGCGTATAAGGTTCTTATGCGCGGGTTACTAGAATAGTTCAAAGATTAGATAAGCCTGAACACCATCCCAAGTTTACTACCGAAAATGAAAAAGCTTACTAACGATATTTTTATTCCAGAACTTTAGGCAGCTGACCCCGGGCCCTCCCTTTATGGCCTGACCCCCTCTAAAAAAAAACAGCTTAATAATGATACTTAATCCCAAACTTATGGAAGCTGATCCCTGTTCTCGTATGGCCCAATACCCCCCCCCCGGAAAAATTATCAATGACAAATAATGGGAGCTGACCCCCTGGCCCTCCCTCCATACCCAAACCCAGAAAACGTGTTAACGCTATTTTATTCCAAGACTCATGGGAAATTAGTCTATTTTTATTAGCTTTTTCAAAAACTGTTCAAGATACCTATATTCTTCACTACAAATAAGATTTTGGCCACTTCGCGTTTCCATCAAACAGTTCGTGGTAACGAACTGTAGTAAGGAGCGATCCGGCTCAATAGTAGCCAAAACTCTAAAAAAACGGAATTTTGATACCAAAGTAACATCAAAAGAATCGCATTTTAATGGTGATTTCAAATATATAAGTATATCAAGTTTAGTCCTACCCATCAGAAGTTACGAGCCTGAGAAAATTTGCCCTATTTTAGAAAATAGGGGGAAACATCCCCTAAAAGTCATAGAATCTTAACGAAAATCACACCATCAGATTCAGCGTATCAGAGAACCCTATTGTACAAGTTCGAAGCTCCTATCTACAAAAATGTGGAATTTTGTATTTTTTGCCAGAAGACAAATCACAGATGCGTGTTTATTCGCTTGTTTGTTTGTTTTTTTCTTCTTCTTCTTTTTTTTCTTCTTCCCAAGGGTAATCGTATCGACCCAGTGGTCCTAAATTTTGCAAGAGAGCTCATTCGGAAGGAAATGAAAAGTTCTAGTGCCCTTTTTGAGTGACCAAAAAAATTGGAGGGCACCTAGGCCCCCTCCCATGATCATTTTTTCCCAAAGTCGTCGGATCAAAATTCTGAGATAGCCATTTTATTCAGCATAGTCGAAAAACCTTATAACTATGTCTTTGGGGACGACTTACTTCCCCACAGTCCCCGTGGGAGGGGCTGCAAGTTACAAATTTTGACCAGTTTTTGCATATAGTAATGGTTTATGGGGAGTGTACAGAAGTTTTCAGGGGGATTTTTCGGTTGGGAGGGAGGTTGAGAAGAGGGGGACATGTTGGGGGAACCTTCCATGAAGGAATTTGTCATGGGGGAAGAAGATTTCCATAAAGGGGGCGCAGCATTTTCTAGCATTATTTAGAAAAACAATGAAAAAATAAATATGCGAAGGTTTTTTCAACTAAAAGTAAGGAGTAGCATTAAAAATTAAAACGAACAGAAAATATTACGCATGTAAGGGGTTCACCTCCTCCTAATACCTCAGTCTTTACGCTAAAGCATTTTTAGTAATTTCAACTATTTATTCTACGGCCTTTGTGATTCAGGGGACAAAATTTAAGCTTTAGTGTAAAGAGCGAGGTATTAACGAGTGGGTGAACCCTCTCATATACATAATAAAAACGTACGAATATAGAAGTTTGTTACGTAAGCTAATTCGCAAGTTACATATATCTTTTACTAATGAAAACGTTGGTAAAAAATTAAAAGTTCTAGTTGCCTTTTTACGTAGCCAAAAAATCGGAGGGCAACTAGGCCTCCTCCCCCGCTCCTTTTTTCTCAAAATCATTCGACCAAAAACTATGAGAAAGCCATTTAGCAAAACAAATAAATATGCAAATCTCGTTTTAATTATTCATTTGCGGAGAACCAAAATCAAAACATGCATTGATTCAAAAACGTTCAGAAATTAAATAAAAAACAAGTTATTTTAACTGAAAGTAAGGAGCAACATTAAAACTTAAAACGAACAGAAATTACCCCGTATATGAAAGGGGCTGTTCCCTCTTCAACGCCCTGCTCTTTACGCTAAAGTTTTTACTGTTTTAAAAATTAGAGTTGAGAGAAAGAGTCAAACTTTAGCGCAAAGAGCAGGGCGTTGAAGAGCGAACAGCCCCTTTTTTTGCCGTAGCAAAAAACGTGTTTTTTGCCGTAGCAAAACACAGCAAATTTGTAGTCTCCGGTATTCGTCGTCATTACCTCTAGGATTCGAATTGGGAAGAGGAGACAGCCCGCAAATTTGGCTAGGAATATATCACCGATTTTAATGTTCGCAGGATTCATGCCTAGTAACTGAAAGATTATAAAGTGAAAGAAACTTATCTTTCCGTGAGGGTCGAGCCTCACTAATGTATCAAAGTGGACAATCATTCCAAACTGTGCGAGGTCGGCCCAACTGCTAACCCTTCTCTACACTAAAAAGTGTAATTAACACGCAGGCAAATTATATTCAATTTTCTCTATACACCACGCTTGGCTATCGTATCTAATTTTCTCAATTCAAAACGCCAAAAATCTGATTGTGTGATAAATTCAAGCATTAGATTGCACAATTTCCGTAGTCACTGAATTAATTCATAGCTAAGGAATCAAGTTCAAACAATTCAGAAGTTCAAACAGGTGTAATCCCTTTGAGAGCTAGTTCAATACTGCAGCATATCAGTGTACTACAGGCATCTTCTTTGAATTAAATTATTTTTTTCGGTAATCTCGGCTATAACGTTTTTTTTTCTGATATTATGAGAAACAGAAACATTCAGATCTAACTAAAGATTTTTAATTTTATGAATGGCTTAAGAATATTAAGTGGAAACTTTCAGGACATGATGAGCGGGATGTACAACTGACGAAAACCTTTAGCGTAAAGAGCGGGGCATTGAAGAGGAAAAGCCCCCTTCATATACGGAGTAATTTCATATAAGGAAGTATGCACATATTGCCTTTTCGTCAGTTGTACACCCCCCTCATCATGCCCTGAAAGTTTCTTTTCACAATCGAATGAGCCCCTCCAAAGTTTCTACGAAAGTTCCTTCCATATAAAGTTTCCTTGGAGAAAAAATACATTGAAGCCATATCGCTCCTTACTTAGCCAGCACAATTGTGCTCTATAGATAAACATTTCAATAACCAAGACCAAGAATGTACCCAGGGTTTTGTTCATTGGGGGTATACACCGAGAGGCACTGATCCAATAATTTTGGGGCTGAATTGCACTGAAAAAATAGAAACATTTTACAAGAACAAGTTTTAAAGTATAAAGATTTCAGAAAGATTTACCTGATTTCAGGAGGAAACTCTAAGGTTAGAAGGAGCGCCCCTCCAAGATTTCAGAAGGGGTCTGCCCTGTTGATGTCTCGCTTTAATTAGTTTATTATGTGGGAAAGGAATTTAAGAAATATCCCAAAGGCGATTGTGTGAACCTTACAAGAATATATGGGTAAGTTTTACCCATACAACTATTGCATTTTTAGCCGTTTTCTTCTTGTATAAAGCTCTATTTTCATTTTACTGGTTAAAGTTGTAATGAATTTTTTTCTTACTTTAGAACCACTTTTTCTTTGATGTTCTTCACGGGAGTCCATTCAAAAATTTAGGAAAGAAAATGAAGTTTATTTCAATCAATCAGAGTTGCATTAGGAACACGTCGACTTTTAATGAGCCTAATCCAAGGCTTTTCGCCGAGAGGCTTTCAAAAATTCGTCTCTCTTCAAGGTATGCCTTTCAAAAATGTCGTAACGCTTTAGAAATACTTTGCAGCCTCTGGGAACGAAGTGGTCAAAGTCACTTTTCCAACAACGAAAGTGAATTAGAGTTGCTTTCTCGGAGAACTTTCTTTTCCGAAAGGTATTGAGATCCAAAGGTGTAGAGATTGGGAATTATCAATAAAGTGCTATTGATTTAAACATACATTTTGGCCTAAAAGATTGCCAGAAGCTGGGAGTTTTCTTTAAAAGCTTTGCTGTTAGCAGCTGCTTGGTTTCTCGTGGCATTTAAGACGTCGGTTGACATGTTACTCTAAAGTAAGAGGAAAGTATTCAAGTAAATTGAAAATATAATCAGTTGTGTCCAGAAATCTCAACCTGTGCAAAGCCCCATTTCTTAGATTACCCCCGTCACATTTCACCCGTAAATTGAATACACACAGACTTCAATCCGATGAAAATTGACCCAGCAAATCTTCTCGATAAAATGTAACATCTTTACGTTTTCGTAGATAGGGGCTTGAAACCTCTGCATTAAGTTTCTCTAGCACTAATTTGACTGTGCAGTTTTTATCAAATTCATCCCTTCTTTGGTGTTGTTTTGTCGCTTTTTTCAAAATGAGGTAAATTTTCTCAGGTTCAAAATTTAGGATGGGTCCCTTCAAATCTGATTAATTTTACATTTTTAGGGCAAGAGTGGGGGGGGGGGAACGGTTTGAACACAAGGAAATTATCACGGATTTTTTTTTTTGCACCAAAATGTTCAGAAAAATCATGTTAATTACACAAAAAAAAATCCACCCAAATCCCCATTGCACAAGTGTCCCAAATTTACCCTTGAAGGGGAAAATGAGGGGGAAAATCGATTTTTATGCTTGTAAATATTATGGAGTTCAAATAGTCGTTTTGTATCAAATCAAGCACGATGAATCCAATTCTGACATCAGAAACCCAGTTTTCCGTACACCAGTATCAATCTTCACCTTCATGGAATTGGGATGGGTGGCAAAGCATGCAGATCTTTATTTTACAGATTCCTTTTAGGATCATTTTATATCAAATAAAGCACTCAATTACCAAATATGAGGTCAAAACGTCGGTTTTTTTTATATTTACCTGAATTCCAACTCTAAGGGACCTGTAATATGAGGGCTGCTAAGTATAACATCTTGAAAACCACTTCTTTAACCGAGATCAAAACTTCAAATCAATGAGTTATAAAAAGGAACGTTAACAGCTAAATTAATCACAAAAATAGTTTCATTTTAAGCAAAACCTAAAGCAAATTCTTTATCCTGCTCGTCTTCGTTACCGTTCTCATCCTGTCTTGCTGCAGCCTTAGCATATAACACCCCTTTACACTCCCACAGACAAAACTGCAGGGCAAACCGTTCTGAAGGCAGCTGCAACTGCGAGACTGGTGGATTGGAACTGCATCATCTTCGGGAAATTTTTCTGTGATTATGAAGCATCTGTTATAATGGTAAGATACATATTCCGTGATGAAGAGAGGTGCCAACCCACTCCTCAAGCCTTACAGAATTAGAGGTGTCTTGCCACTTCATCATTTGTAAATAGCACCTCTAAAAGTGGTACTTTGCGGTAGCCGAAGTCGGCGGAAGCCACTCTGTCTGAATGACAGCAATTATAGTTGCAATCCGCATTGTAAATTCTTGTACCCTGACATCCTTTAGTGTCTTCTATTACTTCGTCCTTTGTATATGCAGAGTAAATTTTTCTCTCAGGCTTCTATTATCTCCAGAGGGTTGGATCCTAGGAAACCTTTGGTTCTTTTCAGATGTGTGCAATTTTTTGTCGTTGGCGCATCAGTAGAAGAGTTTAAAGCCACCTCTACCTGGCTGAAGCGTCTTGTGACATACTCTATGTAAGATCCTGCCACCTTAGAGTATAGGCATCCGGCAGTCCAGAGATTTTGTTGACTAGCCAGCTACCGTTCAATGCTCTCTGGGAGGCTGGTAATGTCACTGGACCATCAAGCCCTTTAATTTTCATCAGTTCATTTGTTAGAGATGCTTCATCGGCTTTCCTCATCACCTCGAACGAAATAAAGAGCGATGGTGTATCAGTATGGAAAACAAACAACAGAACGTCGTTCAAGTCAGAACCACTGGCGCTAACCACCTCGGCTAGACATATGAAGATTAGAGCTGGATCGGTTATTTCTGTCTCGGATATATTGCACCATGGATAAATTCTCAGCCATAATTAAAGCTTTCTCATTTCTCCTGTAAACATATTTGTCAATGTCTTCCACTTCCATGTCCTTCTGAATCGTTTCTCTCACAGATCTGGCATCGTCTTTGTTTACAGATGATGAAGCACGGATACCAGTAATTACGTTCAATAGCTCTGAATACTGCCTGAAGGCTTCTTTGGGCTCAATGTATCGAACTATCTTTTCAATGTCCACCAGAGCTCTAGCTTTCCTTGAAGTTATCGCTTCTGCTTGATTTTTACAAGTGGACTCCACGAGGCCAGTCAGGTTCTGCATGCATTTGTAAACGAGAACAAAAGAAGGCATAGCAAATGTCCAAATTATTCGCTGCAATTCAGCCATGCTTCTACCTCTCGTTAGACTACAACTTGTTTTCATACTTCTTATTAACGTCTGTTCGATCACAAAATCAGAAGAAAGTGCCGCCCAGGAGTTGCCAGTTGTCTGGATAAACAAGCATTCCTGTAACGTTTTATAACGCGTCTAGATTGTCTTTCTTTAACTAAAATGACTGCAAGAAAATTTAAGAAGACTTCGTGTAAAGATCATGGCCATGAAGAATTTCGGGAAATCCCCTAAGCTTTGGGGTTTGTGAAAACCTCAGGGTCTAGTGGGCCTATTAGTAAATCCTAGCCTGATTCCACCGCAATTTTTATTTTATTTTCAATGTTGTTATAAATACAAAAGAAAATATTTGTAATAAAATTCAAATAAAGTGCCAAATACGCAGTAGGCTTTGTGCTTTTACCGTTATTAAATAATAAACAAGTTTTCTTAGAGCAACATTAAAACTTAAAACGAACAGAAATTACCCCGTATATGAAAGGGGCTGTTCCCTCTTCAACGCCCTGCTCTTTACGCTAAAGTTTTTACTGTTTTAAAAATTAGAGTTGAGAGAAAGAGTAAAACTTTAGCGCAAAGAGCAGGGCGTTGAAGAGGGAACAGCCTCTTTTTTGCCGTAGCAAAAAACAGCAAATTTGCAGTCTCCGGTATTCGTCGTCATTACCTCTAGGATTCGAATTGGCCAGAGTGGATAGCCCGCAAATTTGGCTAGGAATAAATCACCGATTTTAATGTTCGCAGGATTCATGCCTAGTAAATGAAAGATTGTAAAGTGAAAGAAACTTATCTTTCCGTGAGGGCCGAGCCTCACTAATGTATCCAAGTGAACAATCAGTCCAATCTGTGCGAGATCGGCCCAACTTCTAATCCTTCTCTATGCTAAAACGTGTACTTAACGCGCAGGCAAATTATATTCGATTTTCTCTACACACCACACTTGGCTATCGTATCTAGTTTTCTCAATTCAAAACGCCAAAAATCTGATCGTGTGATAAATTCAAGTATCAGATTGCACAATTTCTGTAGTCACTGAATTAATTCATGGCTAAGGAATCAAGTTCAAACAATTCAAAAGTTCAAACAGGTGTAATCCCTTTGAGAGCTAATTCAATACTGCAGGCATCTTCTTTGAATTAAATTCATTTTTTTCGGTAATCTCAGCTATAACGTTTTTTCTGATATTATGAGAAATAGAAACATTCAGATTGAAATAAAGATTTTTAATTCTATGAATGGCTTAAGAATGTTAAGTGGAAACTTTCAGGGCGTGATGAGGGGGATGTACAACTGACAAAAAGGCAATATGCGCATACTTCCTTATATGAAATTACTCCGTATATGAAAGGGGCTTTTCCTCTTCAATGTCCCGCTCTTTACGCTCAAGGTTTTTACTGTTTTAAGAGGTAGAGTTAAGAGAAAGAGTCAAACTTTAGCGTAAAGAGCGGGGCATTGAAGAGGAAAACAAATAAACAAATAAACACGCATCCGTGATTTGTCTTCTGGCAAAAAATACAAAATTACACATTTTTGTAAATAGGAGCTTGGAACTCATACAGTAGGGTTCTCTGATCCGATGAATCTGATGGTGTGATCTTCGTTAAGATTCTATGACTCTTATGGGATGTTTCCCCCTATTTTCTAAAATAGGGCAAATTTTCTCAGGCTCTTAACTTCTGATGAGTAGGACTAAACTTGATATAACTTATATATTTGAAATCAGCATTAAAATGCGATTCTTTTGATGTAACTTTTGGTATCAAAATTCCGTTTTTTAGAGTTTTGGTTACTATTGAGCAGGGTCGCTCCTTACTACAGTTCGTTAACACTAACTGTTTGATGGAAGCGAGAAGTGGCCAAAATCTTATTTGTAGTGACGAATATAGGTATCTTGGACAGTTTTGGAAACGGCTAATAAAAATAAACTAAATTCCCATGAGTCTTGGAATAAAATAGCGTTAATAAGTTTTTCGGGGTTGGGGTGTGGGGGGAGGGCCAGGGGGGTCAGCTCCCATTATTTGTCATTGATAAATTTTTTGTTTTTGTTTTTTTTTGGGGGGGGGTATCGGGCCATACAGGAACAGAGATCAGCTTCCATAAGTTTGGGAATAAGTATCATTAATAAGCTTTTGTTTTTTTTAGAAGGGGTCAGGGCATAAAGGGAGGGCCCGGGGTCAGCTGCCTGAAGTTCTGGAATAAAAATATCGTTAGTAAGCTTTTTGATTTTCGGTAGTAAACTTGGGATGGTGTTCAGGCTTATCTAATCTTTGAACTATTCTACTAACCCGCGCATAAGAACCTTATACGCCCCCGGGGCAAAACATACAACACTCTTCCCCACGCTCTGGGGGGTTGTGTTGACCTGGAGGTTTTGTTATCTGGTCTTTCTAATTATTTTAACAAAATGGATATCTAAAAAAAATGGATCGTATGGATTTTGGGTAAAGAGGGCAGGGGGACTAGTTGCCCTCAGATCCTTTTCAACTCTTAAAGAGAGAACTACAACTTTCATTTTCCGGTAGAATGGGGCCCCTCTGAGACCTATTCGAGCATTCCTTCCATAAAAAAACCTTTTATGCCCCTGGGCCACAATTTACAACACTTGCTAAAGGGTTCTGGGGGGTTGTGTACACCCTGGAGTTTTTTTTTATACTTATCTTTGGTTTATTTTGGACAAAATGAATATTTAAAAAATTCGACCGATCGCATTTGGGGACGCATTGGAGTCCCCTCCAAAGCGTACCTCTTCCATAAGAACCTTACATGTTCCCGGGGCGTAAGTTAAAACCTTTCCCCCGGGCTCTGTTGGGGGCTATGATGACTCAAAGGTTTTTGATATCTGATCTTTGGGCTATTTCAAACAAAATTACAATCTCAGAAATTTTTCTTGAGTGCATTTGGGGAAAAGCGGGTGTATTTGAGGGTGGGGGGATAGATACTCTCTGATCACTGTTGAAGAGTTTATATTTCCAATCAAATGAGCCACCTCTAAAGTTTATACCCATCCCTTACATAAAAACTTTATATGCCCAGGGGCATGTCTTACAACACTTACCTCCAGGCTCTGAAGGGTTGTATCGACCCTGGAAGTTTTTATTTAATCTTTAAACTATTTTGAAAAGAATAGCCATCTCAAAATTTTGATTGGATACATTTGGGGAAAAGAGGATACATTAGGAAAGTGCGTGTGTGTTGGGGGAATTTGATGCCTTCCGATTACTTTCAACTCTTAGAAAGGTAACTAAAATTTCCGATTTCTAATCAACTGAGCCTCCTCCAAAGTTTATGCCACCATCTCTTCCATATGAAGCGCCTCTAAGGAAAAAAAAATTTGGAGCCTTATGGCCTTAGGGTTGGTGGGGGGAGGCTAGGCACCATCTGGTCACTTTTGAATCTTAAAATGAGAACTAGAAATTTTTACTTCTAATCATTTGAGTCCCCTCCAAAGTTTATACGACCACTTCTCCATAAAAAAAACTTAAATACCCCGGGGAATAAGTTACAACCCTTCCCCTGTGCTCTGGTGGGGTTATGTTGACCCCAAAGTTTTTTCATCTGACCATGAACTATTTCAAACAAAATGACTATCTCAAAATTAGGATCGGATGCATTTGAGTAAAAGAGGGTGTGGGGGGAGTAGATTCCCTCCAATCACTTTTGATGACTCTTGAAAAGGTAGGAGTTTTTGTCATTTGGTGTTTAAACTATTTTTAGACACTCATATAGTAGACACCCTAGGATCACTTTTGACTCATAAAATGGAAACTAGGATTTTCAGCCTCCAATCAAATAAGCCACCTTGGAAGTTTAAACGACCACCCCTTACATAAAAACGATATATGCCCCCGGAGCATAACTTAAAACAGTTACCCCCGGGCTCTTGGGGGTTGTGTCAACAGCTTTGTTTTTGTTATCTGATGTTTAAACTGTTTTTAACAAACTAGCTATTAAAAAATTTTTATCGGGTGGGCTTGGGGAACAAAATGCATGGGGGGGGGGTTAATTGCCCCACGATCTCTTTTGACCCTTAAAGGTGAACTAGATGCTTTCAATTTCCAATCAAAAAAGCCTCTACCAAAGTCTATGCGAACAATCCTTCCATAAGAATCATATATTCCCCCAGAGCATAACTTAAAACACCTGCCCCTGGGCCTGGGGGGGCTATGTCCACCTCAAACTTTTCGTTATCTGACCTTTGAGCTGTTTTTTAACAAAATAGCTGTCTCAAAACTTTTATTGGATGTATTTGGGGAAGAAAGGGCATGGTTTGGGCGGGCGGCTGTCCTCCAATCACTTTTGACTCTTAAAAATGGAACTAGAACTTTAGAATTTCAATTGGAAGAGCCCTCCCCGAAGTTTATACGACCACCCTTTCAATATGAAGTGCCTCTGGAAAAAAAATTAATAAATAATAAAACACTGGAGTCTCAAGGCCTTTACTATAGGCAGCATCATAGCATTGCCTCTGATTGTATTCTTTTTCTTTTCCAAGTTCATCTCTCTGAGAATTCTATGTTATTTACAGGTCTCATTTCTAGCTGCAGCCTCTTCTGGATCTGTGGCCAGCTATGGCCAGTTGGCATTTTCGTCTTTCACTGTCAGATTATGAGCTTTCTTAAGGAACCCAGAATATCGTCTTGTTCGATGCGTTTTTCTTCTCATGTAGGACAGCGATTGTTTTGGTAGTGCAACACTTTTGGTGCCTTTGGTTTTCTTTCCAAAGACATGAGAAGCGACGTCTTGTGGACTCTCTTTTTCTTGTTGAGCTTCTTCCAGACCTGGAAATTGGTTTCTCAGCTCCATTTCAGGTTGAGCACTGTCTTTTGGGATTTCAAGTTTTCCAGTTCCATATAATGGAGGTAGTCTGGTTTTCTTATGGTTTGATAAATTCAGCTTTTATGTAGCAGCAAAAAGGAAATGGTCTGAGCGTTCTTCGACGAGGTGTCAGCTTCTCTGAACGCTCGACAGTAAACTATTGATAAGTTCTACCTCTTCTGGATCAATATGTGAGTGGTCCATGGCCATCTCTTGATTTCTATGTAAAAGTGTGGGTATTCTTGTGTCAAAAGAATGTCTTCATTATGGATAGGTTATTAGGCATTGCAATCTGAAGCAGCTGTATGCATCAAAGCAGCCGTAAACATCCAAATATTTATGATGATATTCTATGGCGATGAGAGCCTGATTTGAGCCTCACTTCGAAAAACATACGTTCTGGGTTACAATGCTCACGATTTCTTTAAGCAACTTCATTGGCAAAATTGATACAGGACTGGCTTGCTGAGTTTTCACCAAGATTGTCGGTTTCCTGCCAACTGGGAGTGCCGTCAAATTAGTTTTTTTTTTTATCTTTTCTGGTTCAGCATTTGTTTGTGATCTTTCATCGAAATTCTGAAATTATGTTGCGATGAGAGCCTGAGTTACGTCAAGCTTCACGTAACACACGTTCCAGGCTGCTGTTCTCGGGCCTTCTTTAAGCAGCTTCACTGAACGGAATTTGCGCAGGGCTGGCTTAATGAGTTTTCTTCAAGGTTGCCGCTTTTTTTGACACTTTGCCTAATGGAAGCGCCGTTGACTGACTTTTTTTCTCTCTTTTGGTTCAACATCTTTCCATGATCTTCCATGGGAATTTGGTCAGTCGATGGTTTCTCAGATCTTTCGTCACGCCCATAGGAGCTGCCATAAAATCTAACCTATCGCCAAAAAATTTTTCTAATGATGTTTAACTTTGTCATAGTAATGCTGTGCTTGATCATGTGGGATTTGAGGCCCCTAAAAAAAGATGATTTATAATCTTTTGGCTAAACATTAATTTTCAATTTAAGAATCTTTTAAGTAGCCTACTAATCATTGCTACTAGGAGAATTCATTACCAATATTAAAAACCAAGATTTAGACAAGTTCATCAGAAGAAAAACAAAATCTGAGTTAACCAGTTTTGCTTATACACCGTACAAATGCATGAAACTTTTATTTTTTCCAACAGTCCCCTTTTTTTCAAGAATCCTGATTGCTTAAGTGCTCTCATACCACTTGTGCGAATTTTATTTAAGTAGGAAAATGTTCCAAGTCTCATCATATTTCCTTTAGGTGTAGCAATTTTGTCTAATAGAAACTCCTTACTAGTTGTATTTTAAAGGTTCCAAATTCAAGCAACAAAATTGTCTCTCAATAAAAAATAAGCTAAAAAACTGGAAAGTGAAAGACATATATATTCTTTGACTGACAGAAATACCACCAAAAGCAACGGTTTTTATACCAGCAAGTTGTCTAGCATTTGATATTCTGACAACACCGAAAAAAAAAACTTTGACTAGCAGCCAAACCAGAGCAAGTGGAAAAACTACAACAAAGGCAGAAGAATATTAAATCTATTATGAAAGCCAAAGGGAAGAAAAAAATGTTTTCCACCTTTATAGTGTTTCGAGTGGTCAGAGCAAAAAAAGTCAAAGCCTTTTGATGAGATTCTTTTTTCTTATAATCCTCTACATCCTATCTGGAATCCCACGTAGAAAATGGCTTAGAACGTAAAATGCTCGTGCTAGGGGAGAAAAGGTTGAAATGCATATATTATTACAGACAATTGGAAAATGACGGTCAATTTAAAACGTATCTTTGATTTTCTGAAAAGTCAAGAGATTTATATGATTGAGCGCTCTTTATTACTGATTGCTTCTTTTCGAATGCAAAACAAGGAGCTGATATTGCAAAGAATATTGCTGCATAGTTTATCTTAAGGCGTTTCTATGGAAACATGAAGGATCTGGAACTATTGATAATAATTTCCCACAATTCAGCCTTGAAATGGCCATTAGTCAAATTAAGTCGTGGTAACGAACTGCAGTAAGGAGCGACCCGGTTCAATAGTAAACGAAACTCTAAAAAACGGAATTTTGATACCAATAGTCAAACAGTACGTGGTAACGAACTGTATTAAGGAGCGACCCAGCTCAATAGTAACCAAAAGATACATCAAAAGAATCAAATTTTTATGCTGATTTTAAATATATAATTTTTGTTAAATTTAGTGTTACTCATCAAAAGCTACGAGCCTGAGAAGATTTGCCTTGTTTTGGAAAATAGGGGGAAACACCCCTTAAAAGTTACAGATGTGGTTACTTAACGAAAACCACACCATCGCATTCAGCGTATCAGAGAACCCTACTGTAGAAGTTTCAACCTCCTATCTACAAAAATGTGGAACTTAGTATTTTTTGCCAGAAGACCGATCACGGGTGCGTGTTAATTTGTTTGTTTGTTTGTTTTTTTCCCAGGGGTGATCGTATCGACCACGTGGTCCTAGAATGTCACGGGAGGGCTCATTCTCACGGAAATTAAAAGTTCTAGTGCCCTTTTTCAGTGATCAAAAAATTGAAGGGCACCTAGGCGCCCTCCAAGTCAATTGATTAAAATTTTGAGATATCAATTTTGTTCAGCATAGTCGAAAAACATAATAACTATGTATTTGGGGCTGACGAACTCCCATACAGTCCCCGGGGGAGGGTTTTAAGTTTCAAACTTTGACCAGCGTTTACATACAGTAATGGTTATTTGGAAGTGTACAGACCTTTTCAGGGGGATTTTTGATTGGAGAGAAGAAGGGGTTGAGGGGAGGGGACTACGAAGAAGGATCTTCCCTTGGAGGAAGTTGATGGAAGAAGAGAAATTCCAAGAAGGGGGCACAGGATTTTCTAGCGCTATTTTTAAAGAAACAATGAAAACATAAATATGAAAAAAGTTTTTTCCACTGAAGGTAAGGGCCAGCATTAAAACTTAAAACGAACAGAGACTATCACGCATATGGGGGGCTCACCTCATCCTAAATACCTCGCTTTTTTACGCTAAAGTATTTTTAGTAATTTCAACTATTTATTCTACGGCCTTTGTGATTTAGGGGTCAATCTTAATTGGGACAAATTTAAAGCTTTAGTGTAAAGAGCGAGTTATCAACGACGGGCAAAACCCCCTCATATGCATAATAAAAATAGACGAATATAGAAGTTCGTTACGTAAGTTAATTTGTAAGTTACGTATATTTTTTACTAATAAAACCGTTCGTTAAAAATTTAAAATTCTAGTTGCCTTCTTAAGTAACCGAAAAATTGGAGGGCAACTAGGCCTCCTCCCCCACCCTTTTGCTCAAAATCGTATGATCAAAACTAAGAGAAAGCCATTTAGTAAAAAAAATCAATACACAATTTTTGTTTTAATTATTTATTTGCGGAGAGCCAAAATCAAACATGCATTAATTCAAAAACGCTCAGAAATTAAATAGAAAAACAAGTTTTTAAGACTTAAAACGAACAGAAATTACTCCCTGTATGGAAGGACGCTGAGGAGGGAATAGCCCCTTTCATATACGAAGTAATTTCTGTTCGTTTTAAGTTTTAATGTCGCTCCTTACTTTCAGTTAAAAAACTTGTTTTTTTTTTTTAATTTAATAAGTATAAAATTTTAATCAAACAGTTCGTGGTAACGAACTGTAGTAAGGAGCGACCCGGCTCAATAGTAACCAAAACTCTAAAAAATTAAATTTTGATATCAATAGCTACATCAAAAGAATCGCATTTTAATGCTGATTTTAAATATATAAGTTTCATCAAGTTTAGTCTTACCCATCAAAAGTTACGAGCCTGAGAAAATTTGCCTTATTTAGGAAAATAGGAGGAAACACCCCCTAAAAGTCGTAGGATCTTAGTGAAAATGACACCATCAGATTCAGCGTATCAGAGAACCCTACTGTAGAAGTTTCAAGCTCCTATCTACAAAAATGTGGAATTTTGTATTTTTTGCCAGAAGACAAATCACGGGTGCGTGTTTATTTGTTTGTTTTTTTTTTGTTTTTTTTTTTCCCAGGGGTCATCGTATCGACCAAGTGGTCCTAGAATGTCGCAAGAGGGCTCATTCTAACGGAAATGAAAAGTTCTAGTGCCCTTTTTAAGTGACCAAAAAAATTGGAGGGCATCTAGGCCCCCTCCCACGCTCATTTTTTTCCCAAAGTCAACGGATCAAAATTTTGAGATAGCCATTTTGTTCAACATAGTCGAAAACCATAATAACTATGTCTTTGGGGATGACTTACTCCCCCAGAATCCCTGGGGGAGGGGCTGCAAGTTACAAACTTTGACCAGTGTTTACATATAGTAATGGTTATTGGGAAGTGTACAGACGTTTTCAGGGGGATTTTATTTTGTTTGGGGGTGGGGCTGAGGAGAGGGGGCTATGTTGGAGGATCTTTCCTTGGAGGAATCTGTCATGGGGGAAGAAAAATTCAATGAAAAGGGCGCAGGATTCTCTAGCATTACTATAAGAAAACAATGAAAAATAAACATGAAAACGTTTTTTCAAATGAAAGGAAGAAGTAGCATTGAAACTTAAAACGAACAGAGATTATTACGCATATGAGGGGTTCTAAAAATACTTTAGCATAAAGAGCGAGGTATTTAGGAGGAGATAAATACCTCGCTCTTTATACTAAAGTATTTTTAGTAATTTCAACTATTTATTCTACGGCCTTTCTGATTCAGGGGTCATTCTTAAAGAATTGGGACAAAACTTACGATTTAGTGTAAAGAACGAGGTACTAACGAGGGTACAAACCCCCTCATATACATAATAATAATTAAAGAATATAAAAGTTTGTTACGTAAGTTAATTCTAAAGTTACGTATATTTTTTGCTAATAAAAAAATTTGTTAAAATTAAAATTAATAGTTGCCTTTTTATGTAACCGAAAAATTGCATGGCAACTAGGCCTCCTTCCCCATCCCATATTTCTCAAAATCGTATGATCAAAACTAAGAGAAAGCCATTTAGCCAAAAAAGGAATTAATATACAAATTTCGTTTGAATAGTTTACGTGTGGAGAGTCAAAATCAAACATGCATTAATTCAAAAACGTTCAGAAATTACATAAAAAAACTAGGTTTTTTTAACTGAAAGTAAGGAGCGACATTAAAACTTAAAACGAACAGAAATTACTCCGTATATGAAATGGATTGTTCCCTCCGCAATCCCTCGCTCTTTACGCTAAAGTTTGACTCTTTGCCACAATTCTGCTTTTTAAAACAATTAAAAGCTTTAGCGTAAAGAGCGAGGGATTGCGGAGGGAACAATCCATTTCATATACGGAGTAATTTCTGTTCGTTTTAAGTTTTAATGTCGCTCCTTACTTTCAGTTAAAAAAACCTAGCTTTTTTTATGTAATCTATATAACAAAGCTGAAGTCTATGAGGGTGGCTTTCCTTGTGTCTTTATGACACAAGATATATATATAAGATATATATAATATATTTAATATATATTATATATTATATATATTTATGATATATATATACATATATTTAAGGGATATATATATATATATATATATATATATATATATATATATATATATATATATATATGTATGTATGTATATATATATATGTCTTTAAGTATATATATATATATATATATATATATATATATATATATATATATATATATATATATATATATATATATATATATATATATATATATATATATAGGCCTACATTTTTATACAAGTATTAAATTAAAAACAAGTTTTTTTAACTGCACTTAAGGAGTGACATACTAAAACTCCAAACAAACAGAAATTATTCCGTATATGGAAGGGATCGTCCCCTCCTCAACACCTTGCTCTTTACAATTATAACCATTGTTATATGTAAACAACGGTCAAAGTTTGTAACTTGCAGCCTCTCCCCTGGGGACTGTGGGGGATTAAGTCGTCCCCAAAGATATAGTTGTTAGGTTTTCGACTAAGCTGAACAGAATGGTTATCTCAAAATTTTGATCCAGTGGGTTTAAGGGAAAAAATGTGCGTGGGAGGGGGCCTAGATGCCATCCAATGTTTTTGGTCACTGAAAAAGGGCACTTGAACTTTTAATTTACTATAGAAAGAGCCAAAATTAGATGAAACCAAATCAATACTAGAAACCATCAAAACTAAGAAATAGCTGGGGGAGGTTGTAGATTATCAATGGAATGTTATAATTTTCGTAAGTAGAATATCATATAGTACAACAATTTAGAATATCATAATTTTTAATTATGAGATCATTTTAATTAATGACCTCACGAAATATTATAAAAAAAACAATAGATATTAACACAGAACCTGTCACAAATAGACCTATGAGATCAGCAGCCAAAAAAGTAAGGCTGGCATTACTTTTTTAACGTGTTTTAAATCATTCTCTTTCTTTTCAATGAGTTGCCTCGTTTCATCACAATTTATTTATCAGTCCTGGTTGAACTTCGGTGATGTCAGGATGCTGAAATTGCTTTGAAGAACTTTTCATTTTATTAATTTTTATCCTCTTGTAATTTCTTCTTATATATTTTGTATTCCTGAGGACGGCCCTAGGGGCGAAATATTCATTCTAATTTGTTTCCCACTGTCCTGAGAAATTCTCTTTTGTTCTTCTTGTTTTGGTGTTTGTTAGGCTTAGTTTCTACTTGCTAGAAAAGGTGACCGGTACTTTGTTTTGAGTGATAGCCTAGCAAAACCAAAAAAAATGCGTCACTGCCGTCAACCGAAACTTTTGTCCAAAAAAAACACCTCACTTCACAATAAGAAAGTCAATATATTCGGCGGCATGATGAACTTTGATTCTCTTCTCATCAATTCATAGTACAAGTAGTAAAATGAACCTCTATTTGCTTGCTTGGTTGGTAAGAAATTCTTCCTTCTTAACCAAAAGTGGCATAGAAAGTGTGAAGCAGATATCACGGCCGAAGATCTCTTTTGTTTTCTTTCAATGGGTGCAGTCTTTGGTCGAAAGTCCCCAGCTATATTCACCAAAGAAAACATCTACATTTTGAAGTATCCTGTGGAACAGCCCCCCTCAATATGTAGTAAAGTGGTGAAAGGGTTGGGGGACACTAGGGTGAAATTAGAGCATCCTTGGTAGATGGAATTTATAAGGGTTGGCTTGTCGAGATTTTTTATAGTTTCAAACGCTAATAGAAAATATGCTTTCTAATGCGTAAATATAATGCGTGAGTTTTCTTAGCATAACCTCAAACGCTAAAGTAAAGCATGATTTTAGACTTTTTGCTCCAAAAAGTTTTGGAATCGAGAATATGAGGTAATAGTGCCTTCTTTGGCGAAAGTGTGTGATACAGCAAGTAAGATAATGTATAAAATGACAATCCAAAACGAGTGGAAAGTAATTTTTGGCATTTTCTCCATGATTTTTTTTTTAGAATTTCTGGTGAAAGAAAGAAATTTTAAAGCTGATATTCGTTTTTAGTAGGTCCAGAACACATAGTAAAAGCAAAATAATTTATTTTCCAAATTGTCAAAAAATTGGGCCTTCAGGTGCAATTTTGGTGTATTTTGCAGTTTCAGATTTTCAAGTGGATTTGAAGATTTTGAGATTTTGGAATATGCTATTCTCCAGATTTATCTGAACATTCGAGTGTAAAAATCGTTTATGTTGCAATTGTTGCCAGACCCAACAAGTTTTTCACGTAGAACGACTACTCATTAACGCTAGTCATACTACTCTAGTATATAGTCAACACTACTCATCAGGACCCAGGCTGAATTATATAAGGGACATAGTTTAGAGGGCGCAAGAAAAAGTTTCATACTAGAGTCTAAATAGAAATGCTGGAAGATGCCGGATGGTACATGAACATCAGTGAATTTCCGAGGGAGACAGACCAGCGATTTATTCTTGATTGACTAGACCTGAGATTTTTTTTAACATATTCGCAGGGGAGAAAATTTAGTCATAATTTAGGAATTAGGTTTGCAACTTAAGAATGCATGTTTGCACAGTTGTTCAGCCTTTTTTCTGTTTATTTTTTTAATTTTTTTTTATCTACAAACTCGCATAAACGTTAAGTGAAGGGAAAAGATCCCTCAGCCACCTCAGAATCTGCCAATTTATTGTCTTTTTATATTTCCCTTCTTGCTCTATTTTTGATTTTGTATTGTTTTCTGGAAACATGCTTTGCAGCAAAAAAAGCTTATCATATTTCATAGCAAAAAACCTATTTGTCTCTTATGAAATTCAAGAATGCGAAGATACCTTTAGAGATATCTCAAATATGGGCTCGTTCTAATTCTCCGTGTTTTGCCTTGGAAAAAGCAATTTTCTGATTTATTTCGATAAGCTTAATAGCAATGCCGGTAAGCAATGTTTCATCTTGCCAACCCCTCCCTAAGATAAAACTAAATGTTGTTATTCTGTCTGTAACCGTTCGAAAGTCATGGGGTTGATTTATCTGGACAAGAAGTGACAAGCCTGCTATATAGCACATAATATTTTTCATTCATAGATTGCCGGAGGCAATGGGAAACGCTCGGGAGAACAATCGAGTTTTCATTTGATCCTCATCTGATAAGAAAATATGACAAGCTCAATATTCCAAAGCCAATATTGTTTTGTATTTTTGAGTAAATACTACATCACTTCCTTTTAAATTGCATTATATATAAGTTCCTTTAGGCTTACTTAAGCCAATCAGCTTTGTTAGTATAAAGCCAAACTACAAGAATGCTGCATATAGATGATTTTATAATTTAGTTTTTTGTGAGCTCAGTGTTGCCACCTTACTGAGAGGGTGGAGATCCAAAAGTGCCCAGGTTTAATGAATTTCATCAGCTTATGCCAAGAAACTTTAATAGTATAAAGGCATACTTAAAAAGTGCTAGGTATAAATGATTTTATAATTCAGTTGTTTTTGAGCTCAGTGTTGCCGCCTTGGTGACAGGGTGGAGATTCGAAGTGTCTAGGCTTAATGAATTTGATCAGCTTATGCCAAGAATTTTTGTTAGTATAAAGGCAAAATAAAAAATGATGCATGTAGATAATTTTATATTTTAGTTGTTTCTGAGCTCAGTGTTGCCATGTTGGTGAGAGGGTGGATATTCAAAATTGTCCAAGTTTAATGAATTTGATCAGCTTATACCAAGAAACTTTGTTAGAATAAAGGCAAACTAAAAGAATACTGCATATAGATGATTTTATAATTTAGTTGTTTCTGAGCTCAGTGTTGCCATCTTGGTGAAAGAGTGGAGTGGAGATTCAAAAGTGCCCAGGTTTAATGAATATGGTCTGCTTATGCCAAGAAACTTTGTTAGTATAAATGCAAGCAGAAAGAAGGCTGTTGGTAGATAATTTTGTAATTCAATGATTTCTATGCTTTGTGGTTGCCACATTGTCGAGAGTAGAAACCAGGGGGTGCCCAGGGATTTATACACTTACGCCGAGAAGCCTTCTTAATGTAAAGGGAACTTAAAAATTTTATATTCATTTATAATTATCAGTTATAATTATTTTCAGTTATAATTTTCAATTATAATTATTTTCAAATTAATTTCAGTTATAATTGTGCCTTCAATTATAATTATTTATATCTATAATTATATAATTATCATCTATATATATATATATATATATATATATATATATATATATATATATATATATGTATATATATATATATATATATATATATATATATATATATATATATATATATATATATACCATTTTATAATTCAGTGGTTTCTGAGCTCTGTGATTGCCACACTGGAGAGAAGAGAGATCGATGTATGCCAAGGGGTGAATTGATTTTCTTAATCTTGTCTTTCATTGTAAAATAAAATACCAATTTATATGGATCTATAAATGATTCTTAGGATATAAATTGTAATTTTTGTCCAAGACAATAAAGGTTTTATCCTAGCAGAACTACAACCTTGTCACGTTCACGGCAATGAACAGTAAGTAAATCGTAACCCTTGTCAATAATTAAACAAAATAAAACAAGTTTTCTGGACTGAAAGCTCGGAGCAACGTTAAGACAGAAATTATTTCATATATTAGGGGGCTGCCCCCTCCTCATTACCTAGCTCTTCACGCTAATTTTAAGTTCTTTAAAAAGAAACTTCTTATTCTAATTAAACATCCCTTGTGTTTCAGCAGTCATTAGTAAAAATTGGGATAAGGTCATTCTTTAGCGTAAAGAGTGAAGTATTGAGTAGCGGTAGTCCCCTCATTAATGAAATAACTTCTGTTAGTTTTAATTTTTAATGTCGCTACTTATTTTCAGTTAAAACAATTTTTTAAATTTAATCTCTGATTTTTCAAACAACTCCGGAAATTCCACCTCCCCTCTCCACAAACATTCCTCCATGGAAAGTTCCTCCCGCGTAAAATCCCCCAAGAAAAATTCCATATATGAAAGGGACTGTCCCTCTTTCTTACAATTCTACCTTTTAAAACAATAACAAACTTTAGCTTAAGATTGCACCCATTTTCCGAGGAGTAACTCTCAGTTCTAAATTGCAAATTCTCAATTTGTAACTAATATTTGTAATATTTGTAACTCAATTTGTAGCTAATAGTTTTTGATGAGTAACCTGAAAATCAACACATAATGCTTTACTAAGAATCAACATTGATAATTGATTTTATTGTTGCAGACATTGACTGTAAATATTTTAATTATTAATTAAATAATTAAATAATTGATTTTAATTATTGATACATTTATGTTGAATAATTGATTTTATTGTTGCATACATTGTAAATAAAACTTTGGTTGTATTGACAAGGATAGCTCTTTACTTACAATTTGGTACTACGAATTGCTTAATCCAATCTATCTTGGAGAGAAAGATGTGACGGTGGCTACTAATCCCTCCTTCAACCCCGATCGTCAGATTTAAGTTTAATATAACAATGTCATATAACAATATTTCGAGAATGACAATCATTCCTGAAAGAATGAACCTGAAATATAAAAATGAACTTTAGGGTGATCATCTCCACGATTTTCAAAGTGAATTCTTCGAAAATTATTTTATATGGATCTAGTCTATGGACACTGACAGGGTGACTAGGGAGATGTCCCCTTAGAAAACACGAAGACGTGAAAAATTTATTTAAATGGGAAAATAATGAATACTCCCATGCAAATGTCGGTAAAACAAAGCTTTTCCTAGATCTCCACCCCCTCCTGGGAAAATTCTTGACAGCTCTCAAGCCCCCCCCACCTTTTATGATGGCATGTATATGAATTTAAACTTAATAAGTTACACAGAAAGCAATTTTCTGCAACAAGAGGGAGTTCATATTCTGATTGAAATAGCCAATCGTTTTAGAACGATTGGCTATTTCAGAATTTTCAGAATTTTCAAGCAATAGCCTTTTGGACCTCACTGGGCTAACATTTTGTTTTGCGCCACAAAGCGGCAGACGATTCGACTTTGTTGTGGCACAATTTATCTTGTAATTTCAAGCGGGCACCAGAACCTTCTATATCTGTTGGAATGAGCCTGGTATTCCAGGATTTTTTTCCGTACTCTTAAAAAATAACAACAATTCTTGACAAAAAAAGAAAAAATATCAAATTTTGTATTTATCTTGGTAGGAAGCTTAAAATCTTTACAATTTACCTTTTTGATAAGCTGAATAATAAGCACAGTTTTCATTATGGTTACATCGGTAACTACAACTCTTTAAAGAGTGAGTCACGACCCATAGTAACCAAAAGCTTAAAAAAGCATTTTGAAAAAGAGTGTCTAGTGAGAAAAAAAACGCACAAAAAACTGTTTCAAATAAACTGATTCATGGTATTTCCTTGTATTTTTACAATTCTGAAAAACTGCCGCTTTACTGAAAGCATAAAACTGACGCAACAAAACAGGATTAGGAGCAGAAAATTCCTTTAGAAAATAAAACACTGATTTATTAAAATGAATTTTACTATACAATGTTAGTTCTTTAAGAAAATCAAGCAGCCTTAATTGTACATAAAGTTATATTTTTTAAAATTCTACAAATATAGGGAAATATCACGAGCCAGGTTTTTTGAAACAGTTTTCAAAAATATGTTACATAAGCTGCAAAGCAGTAATTTCTTATCGTTTTAACCTTCACCTTCGCTCTTCAAATCAGAAAAAGCTTTTTTTTTAAAGATTTTCCTTTTCATTTTTAGATTAAAAAAAAAAAGTCAACACAAGTTTTCGTTAAAATAGGACATTAATTGTAGGTTTTGCTTCGCATCTATCTTAAACTTAAAATGTGTTATTTTGTCACATAAAGAGTTCAGGGGTTAGCATCTAAGAGGAGTTGTAGATAAAAATTCAATTATTAATGTAATATTATCCTATATAAAGAAAGTACATATTTAAGAAAACTAAAGGACATTACCTCATTTAAAATGTGTTGCTAATATAATTTACGGAAATTCGTGTTACTAATATTGCAATTTTTCTTCTGCAATGACACAAAGAGCATACTTTCATTATTTTTGCCTGTGAAATTTGGTAGTTTTGGGAGAACTGATCATTAGAAGTAAAAATCACACCATTGGAATTACAATGGTCAAAAATCTTATAAAGATTTTTAAGATTATTAAGATATTTACAGTTTCCCACCTTGAACAGCCAAGGAAAATCACTTTTTTGCATGGAAGCAGTGAAATGTCTTCATTTTCTTCGTTTTCTTGTTTTCTTGTTTTTCTTCGTCTTCTTTTTTTCTTGTTTTCTTCGCCGGTAGTGCGCTAGGAAGTCAATATCAAATATTTCGTGGTAACGAATTATAAGTAAGAAGCGACCCGGCTCAATACTAACCAAAACTCTAAAAAACTGCATTTGATACCAATACATATATCAAAGAATCGGCTTATTATGCTGATTTCATATATATAAGTTCATTAAGTTTAGTCTTACCCATTAAAGGCTATGATCCTGAGAAAATTTGCCTGTTTTTCAAAAAAAGGGGGACCCCCCCTAAAAGTCGTAGAATCTTAATGAAAATCATACCATCAGATTCAGCGTATCAGAAAACTTTACTGTGGAGGTTTCAGGCGTTACAAAAACGTGGAATTTTGTATTTTTTGCAAGAAGAAAGATAGCGGATGCGTGTTTATTTGTTTTTTTCCCCAGGGGTGATCATATCGATGCAGTTGTCCTAGAATTTCGTGAGTGGACTCATTCGAACAGAAATTTAAAGTTCTAGTGCCCTATATAAGTGACCAAAAAGATTGGAGGGCAACTTAGGTCCCTCTCGCACTCCTATTTTTCCCAAAATCACCCGATCAAAATTTTTAGATGGCCATTTTGTTCATCATCATGGTTGCAGCCAAAACTGAATAAGCGCGTTTTAAAAAAAACTGCCTAGTGAAAAAACTGCCATCCGACACTGATTCAGGAATGGGAACGATCATTCCGGTTCGTCTTAAAAGTAAAAGTTTATTGCGAAAAGAAATGTATGGTGATTTCGAAAAAAACCTGAAAAGCTTCCGAAATAGCATCAGATCAAAAAGAAAAGTGTACCATTGGAGACAGCATGGTCGAAAACCTATTGCAGGGAAATTACAGTCCCCCTCCTTGAACAACAAGGAAAATCACTTTTTTTTGCATCGGTAGCACTGATTTGTCTCCCGTTTTTTTACTGGTCTAGCTGGTTACTAGAACATCATAGAGGGATTCTTAATGGCTCATTCAAAAGATATTTCTCATATCTACCTACTATTTACAAGTTCCGCCATCTAAAAGCGTCATACGACCCGAAAATTGTACTTTTTGTGCAATTCCTCAAAGGGTGGCACTAGCAGGCTACCAGATAATCGTAGACAGATTTTTTATGGCTTATATAAAATATATTGCTCATATCAACGTTCTTCCTGTAAATTTCACAATCTGCAAGTTACAAATGTCTCTAAAAATGGCACTTTGGGTGCCATGTCTCAAGTGGAAAAGCTGGGGCTATTGGGCTAGCAGAACGTACAAGAGCTATGTTTAATGGCTCATTTGAAACTATTGCTCACATATATGTGTTATCTTTTTTATCAGTTCAACCATTCGTAAGTGCGATATAGCACTGAAAAAAAAAAAAAACTTTTGGTGCTACTTCCTAAGTGAAAAAGCTCTGAAGTACAAAACATATACTATTGTAAAAGTTATAATACAGAACCCTTAATTGGAGCAAATCCTTACCGTACACTCTCCCTCCCAGCCCCCTTAATAAGTTTCATAAATCGTGCTCATCAGTAAGCAACTGAAAGTTAATACGTGGAAAGTTAAAAGGGATAAAAATTATTACTTCACAGCCTATCTAATATATATGAATAAAACTAGTACAAAATAAACCAAGTAATTATGTTTCAATATGTTGCAAGGATTATAGAAAAATTGGGGCTTTACTCACAACACAAAACAATACAGGAGTTTTGGTCCTCATCAACGCCCCGCTCTTTACGCTAAAGTTTGACTCTTTCTCTCAACTCTATTTTTTAAAACAGAAAAAAAAATTAGTGTAAAGAGCGGGGCGTTAAGGAAGGAACAGCCCCTTTCATATACGGATTAATTTCTGTTCGTTTTAAGTTTTGATGTCGCTCCTTACTTTCAGTTAAAAAACTTATTTTTTATTTTATTTCTGTGCGTTTTTGAATTAATACATGTTTTGATTTGGCTCTCTGCACATGAATAATTAAAACAAAATTTGCATATTATTTTTGTTTTGGCTAAATGGCTTTCTCATAGTTTTGATCGGACGATTTTGAAAAAAAGAAGTGCGGGAGGAGGCCCAGTTGCCCTCCAATTTTCGACTAAGCTGAATAAAATGGCTATCTCAGAATTTGGATCCGGTGACTTTGGGAAAGACAATGAGCGTGGGAGGGGGACTAAGTGTCCTCAAATTTTTCGGTCACTTAAAAAGGGCACTAGAACTTTTAATTTCAGTTAGAATGGGCCAACTTGCGAAATTTTAGGACCATTGGGTCAATAAAATCACCCCTGGAAAAAAAACAGACGAACAAATAAACACGCATCCGTGATCTGTCTTGTGGCAAAAAATACAAAAATCTATATTTTTGTGGATAGGAGCTTGAAATTTCTGCTGTAGGGTTCTCTGATACGCTGAATCTGATGGTGTGATTTTCGTTAAGATTCTATGACTGTTAAAGGGCGTTTCTCCCTATTTTCCAAAATAAGGCAAATTTTCTCAGGCTCGTAACTTTTGACAGGTAAGACTAAACTTGATGAAACTTATATATTTAAAATCAGCATTAAAATTTAATGCTTTTGATGTAATTATTGGTATCAAAATTCCGTTTTTGAGAGTTTCGGTTACAATTGAGCCGGGTCGTTTGATCATAGCTTGAAATTCACTGTTGTATAGAGAGAAACAACCCTATTTCCAGAGTTCATATTATGTCTTATTTGATCTTCATTTCAAGTCATACTAAAGCATATTTCATACAAACGAAGATTGTATATTACTCACTATTGATATTATAGCTGATGTGTACAAAATTCTACCTGATATTTCAATCCAATATTTCTGTGTGCTGTTCAATTACTTTGTGGCTGCTAAAAAAAAAAAATCTAATTTTTCACTTGTATTTTTAAGAGAATTTTAATTGTATATTCATGTCACAACTGGTGTAAGACTACGAAAAGTTTTTTAGATTATTTCATTGTTGTCAGGCTACATACATAGTATTTGTTGTTGGGAAGTATTTATACATTTTTTTATGGTGGGAGGCGAATTTTCTGCTGGGAGTTTTTCCAAGAAGAATTTTCTATAAGGAGGGAAGTTTCCAGACGATGAACTTGTCAGGAGAAATTATACCCTGGGGGAATTAGCCAGAATTCCTAAATTAATTCTTTTTATTTTGGAAGTCCACATGCTCATAGTCTGTTTTGGTTTAGTTCAACGTCCGCCTAAATGTCCTAATAAGTGCTAAAAAAAAACTTTAGCGTAAAGAGTGAGGTGTTGAAGAGGGGCCAACCCCAATCATATACGTAATAATTTCTTTTTTGTTTTAAGTTTTTATATTGCTAGAAATAAAAAACGATGATTGACGATGTGAAAATAAACCAATGCACTCAAAGTTTAATGTTTTTAACACGGAAGTATGAGACAGTTATCTCTCTTTTTCTTTGGCAAAGACTTTTAGTTTTATAATTCAGTCTTAGGGTTCGAAAAGATTTTTACAATTTTCGTTTTTACACCGTAACTCAAGATAATGCTTCCGACCACAGACAAAAATACGGACATATTTCGTCCAAGCTAACTTTTTGAAACTAGGGAAATCGTATAAACAAGCCATGACTATTAATTCAATACTCTGAAATAGTATTGTATTTTAGCTAAGACAAGTAGCTCTGTCTGGTATATTTGAAGGAAAAGGAAATGCTAAAAAGAATATAAAGCAACATATATCCTTCAAAGGAAGAGCAACAGGAAAGCAAATGCAAGCCCTTACTTCTTTAGGTTCAATTATCTTATATAGCTGTCTAATGAATCTTTCCAAAGAAGCAACCGGCCTGTAATTACATGGCCAACGTTTCTACTTATTAATGCCATTAAGCTACAGACCAGCGTCCACTGAGTGGAGGAAACTTTTGTAACAGTTATTGTGTCTGAAAATGACTGCATATTGGTGGATACAGCAAGTAATTTTATCCGGTAAGACAATGACTTAGCCTAGGCTTTTAAAAGTCAGACCGTGAGATATATGCAGATTGAATCTTTAACCAAACTAGGAAATGATTGTGGGAACGTTGGAAATAATATATCATGAAAAGAGAAATCACCAATGCAACAGCACAAACACAAAAAAAAGAGAGAGAGAGACAGAAGGAGAAAAGGAAGACTGTTTTCCTAAATTAGTGATTAATATAGACCAGCACTTGAATGAGGCCTTAACCCTACTCATCCATACAATCACATAGGCCAAACAGCATAGCCACACACAATCAAACATTAAGAATAATCCATGGACATGTCGTCAATAAGTATAAGTCGTCATCTACCAAACAATAGAAAAAATAATATAGACAAATAATTCAGAGGCAACACCCAACATAAGGGCTCATCAGGAGAATACACTGGCCTATATAGGGTTTCGCCACTCTAAATTCTCTACCCAGCACAGTGTTGTGGCTACCACAGAATATCCATGGCATCCCCGCGTCAGGTATCACCCCCAAAATATATGCCTATGAAAGAAAAAAAAAACAGCAAATGTAAAACAACCAAGTAAAACCAAAACAAGCTTATCCTGTTAATATATCCCTCCCTTTAGCAACAATAGGTAAACTAAATATTATGTATTCTATTTATCTATATAAATTGACAGAGGATGTAGCATTCGAAAATTAATGGGTTTTTTGTCGACACTAGCGCCAGCTCACAGTCTTATACTCTGTACTATTTGGCTATGACAAATACTCTGTACTATTGGCTATACTTATACTCTTTGGCTATGACAAAAAAACATTTTGTTCGGGACAGATAATTTTCTGTCAAATGCAAAACTTGTCAACACACTTTACGCTTTAGGGGGCGTCAGAGCCCTTCTCATTTTTTTATTCATAGTAATTTTATTTATAATCCTAATGAGAGTGATTACCATAGCAAGAGTGTTACATATTAGCATACTCTTATTATAATTGAGTCACCTCACCAATCACATTAAAGGAGCTAAAGTAAATCTCTTAACAGTTTAGCACCCCAGCAGGTAGAGTATGCAAGTTCCAATTTCTTGGTGCAAAGTAATACCTATATTTAATGCCCTATTTTCCAAATAGGCACCAAACTCGCCAAATCACTGAACACCTCCCCCCGATTACCCCAAAGAGAGCGAATCCAGTACGGTTACGTCAATCACGTATCAAGGACATTTGCTTATTCTATCCACCAAGCTTCATCCCGATTCCTCCACTCCAAGTGTTTTCCAAGATTTCCCCCTCCAACCCCCCCCCCAATGTCAAAAGATCTGGTCGGGATTTGAAATAAGAGCTCTGAGACATGAATTCCTTCTAAATATCAAATTTCATTAAGATCTGATCACCTATTCGTAAGATAAAAATACCCCAATTTTCACGTTTTCCAAGAATTCCCGTTTCCCCCTCCAACTCCCCCCAATGTCAAAGGATCTGGTCGGAATTTAAAATTAGAGCTTCTAAGTACAAGATCCTTCTAAATATCAAATTTCGTTAAGATCAGGTCACCTTTTCGTAAGTTACAAATACCTCAATTTGCAAAAATTACCCCCCCAACTCCACCAAAGAGAGCAGATCCAGTCCGGTTATATCAGTCACGTATCTTAGACAGGTTTTTATTCTTCCCATCCAGTTTCATCCTGATCTCTCCGCTTTAAGTATTTTCTAAAATTTTCGGTCCCCCCAACTCCCCCCCCCCAATGACGCTGGATCTGGTTGAGATTTAAAATAAGAGATCTGAGTTACGAGTCCTTCTAAATATGAAGTTTCATGAAGATCCAATCACTCATTCGTAAGTTAAAAATACATCATTTATTCTAATTTTTCAGAATTAACCCCCCCCCCCCAATAGAGTGGATCCGTTTCAATTATGTAAATCACGTATCTAAGACTTCTGCTTATTTTTCCCACCAAGTTTCATCCCGATCCCACCAATCTAAGCGTTTTCCATGATTTTAGGTTCCCCCACCCCAAACTCCCCCCAAGGTCACCAGATCCGGTCGAGATTTAAAATAAGAGCTTTGAGACACGATATCTTTCTAAATATCAAATTTCATTGAGATCCAATGACCTGTTCTTAAGTTAAAAATCCCCCTTTTTTCTAATTTTCCAGAATTAACCCCCCCCCCCCCCAACTACCCTAAAGAGAGTGGATCCGTTCCGGTTATGTCAATCATGTATCTAGGACTTCTGCTTATTTTTCCCACCAAGTTTCATCCCGTGTTTTACTTAGTTTATTGGCTTATTCAAAGCTTCCACCCTATGTTTGAGGCTGTAACTTGGGGGAGGGAGGGTAGCAGGTTTGAGCCCCTCCCCATCTTTCGAAGATTTAGTCCGACTCGTAAAAAATTCACAAAAATACGTATAAAAGTATTTTCGATACGTTTTGCCAAGTTTTTTTTGTAAGCCCCCTCCCCCTGAACAAAATCCTGGATACGTTCTTGCCTTTATTATATTTTCATTTTTCTACGGTTTCGGTTTATTTGTAAATGCCAAGGTTGGGTGTTGTAAAAGATTATTTACCGGTCATTTAGAGGAGCGTTGGAAAAAATGGCCCTCCTGAGACTATAAAAAGAAATCATCTCGTAATGAATGGTATATTTTCAGACCATAATGTTTTCCTCGCCACCCTTCTACTCCCACTATAGGTACTTCGTATACACTGTACCTGTACTAGACAAAGCGTTTAACAGCAAATACATTTCATGGCCCTTGGGGATTTTTATTGTCAAACAGTTCGTGGTAACGAACTGTAGTAAGGAGCGACCCGGCTCTATAGTAAACGAAACTCTAAAAAACGGAATTTTGATGCTAAAATATACATCAAAAGAATCAGATTTTTATGCTGATTTTAAATATATAAGTTTCATCAAATTTAGTCTTTGTCATCAAAAGTTACGAGCCTGAAAAAATTTACCTTATTTTAGAAAATAGAGAAAAACACCCCCTAAAAGTCACAGAATCTTAACAAAAATCACACCATCGCATTCGGCGTATCACAGAACCCTATAGCAAAATTTTCAAGCTCCTATCTACAAAAATGTGGAATTTCGTATTTTTTGCCAGAAGACAAATCACGGGTGCGTGTTTATTTGTTTGTTTTTTTTTTCCCCAGGGGTCATCGTATCGACCAAGTGGTCCTAGAGTGTCGCAAGAGGGCTTATTCTAACGGAAATGAAAAGTTCTAGTGCCCTTTTTAAGTGATCAAAAAAATTGGAGGGCACCTATGTATTCTCCAAAGTCGACAGATCAAAATTTTAAGATAGCCATTTTGTTCCGCATAGTCAAAAACCTTAATAACTATGTCTTTGGGAATGAATTACTCCCCCACAGTCCCTGGGAGAGGGGCTGCAAGTTACAAACTTCGACCAGTGTTTACATATAATAATGGTTATTGGGAAGTATACAGTCGTTTTCAGGGGATTTTTTTGGTTTTGGGGGTGGGGTTGAGGGGAGAGGGCTATGTGGGAGGATCTTTTCTTGGAGAAATATGTCATGGGGGAACAGAAATTCAATGAAAAGGGCACAGGGTTTTCTAAAATTACTATAAAAAAAATGAAAAAATAAACATGGAAAAGTTTTTTTCAATTGAAAGAAAAGAGTAGCATTGAAACTTAAAACGAACAGAGATTATTACGCATATGAGGGGCTCTAAAAATACTTTAGCATAAAGAGCGAGGTATTTAGGAGGAGATGAATACCTCGCTCTTTATGCTATAATATTTTTAGTAATTTCAACTATTTATTCTACGGCCTTTCTGATTCAGGGGTCATTCTTAAAGAATTGGGACAAAACTTACGATTTAGTGTAAAGAACGAGGTATTAACGAGGGTACAAACCCCCTCATATACATAACAAAAATTAAAGAATATAAAAGTTTGTTACGTAAGTTAATTCTAAAGTTACGTATATTTTTTGCTAATAAAAAAATTCGTTAAAAATTAAAATTAATAGTTGCCTTTTTATGTAACCGAAAAATTGCATGGCAACTAGGCCTCCTTCCCCATCCCTTATTTCTCAAAATCGTCTGATCAAAACTAAGAGAAAGCCATTTAGCCAAAAAAGGAATTAATATGCAAATTTCATTTGAATAATTTACGTATGGAGAGTCAAAATCAAACATGCATTAATTCAAAAACGTTCAGAAATTACATTAAAAAAAACTAGTTTTTTTAACTGAAAGTAAGGAGCGACATTAAAACTTAAAACCAACAGAAATTACTCCGTATATGAAATGGATTGTCCCCTCCGCAATCCCTCGCTTTTTACGCTAAAGTTTGACTCTTTGCCACAATTCTGCTTTTTAAAACAATTAAAAGCTTTAGCGTAATGAGCGAGGGATTGCGGAGGGGACAATCCATTTCATATACGGAGTAATTTCTGTTCGTTTTAAGTTTTAATGTCGCTCCTTACTTTCAGTTAAAAAAACTAGTTTTTTTTAATGTAATTTGATTAAGACAGAAACTCATTAATCACTACATAAAATTCAACTAGGGCTTTCTTAAAATGACACAGAGGCTAGGCATAAAATCAGATAAAATATTGTTCGAAATATCCAAAATTCTCCTTTTCCATTCCATGGAAGCAGTAACAATGCGACATGTGCAGAAAACGTGCGATTTAACCGAAAGACTCTCATTTATTAGTGGAAAACTGTCAAAATCAAAGGTCTAATGAACCTTTGTTTTCCATTGAACATTTTTGAAGTTTGGATAATTTACGCGCTTCCATCTTTTACCTCATTAGGGTGTGCGCTCTAAGTAATTTTGTTGGATTTATGACTTTTTGCCCTAAATGGCTTTTGTTTACATTAGGATGAGAATTAACTTCAGAAGTTTCAAATCTGCCTTTTGTCAGGTAATAGTTTTATTTGCATTTTCCTAGCTTTAGCATATATATCAGGAATTATGTCAAAAGTTTTCATTGTTAAACCAAATTATGAATTTTAGTTCATTTTATGAATACCTCAATTTTTTGAGGTATATATATATATATATATATATATATATATATATATATATATATATATATGTATATATATATGTATATATATATATATATATATATATATATATATATATATATATATATATATATATATGTATATATATATTATATATATATATATATATATATATATATATATATATATATATATATATATATATATATATATATATATATATATGTATATATATATATATATATATATATATATATATATATATAAAATTAGCCACATGGTGAAGATGAATTCTATAATTGTTTAGTTCATTCAGGTTTTTTGCAATGTGTTAATATTTGTGATTTGGTAAAATTTATAATATTTAGTTTACCTATTGTTGCTAAAAGGAGGGATATATTAACAGGATAAGCTTGTTTTTGGTTTTACTTGGTTGTTTTACATTTGCTGGTTTTTTTTTTTCATAGGCATGCATTTTGGGGGTGATACCTGACGCGGGGATGCCATGGATATTCTGTGGTAGCCACAACACTGTGCTGGGTAGAGAATTTAGAGTGGCGAAACCCTATATAGGCCAGTGTATTCTCCTGATGAGCCCTTATGTTGGGTGTTGCCTCTGAATTATTTGTCTATATTATTTTTTCTATTGTTTGGTAAATGACGACTTATACTTATTGACGACATGACTGCCTGTCCATGGATTATTCATTATGGTTGATTGGGTGTGGCTATGCTGTTTGACCTATATAATTGTATGGATGAGTAGGGTTAAGGCCTCATTCAAGTGCTGGACTATATTAATCACTAATTTAGGAAAACAGTCTTCCTTTTCTCCTTCTGTCTCCTTTTTTTTTTTTTTTTTTTTTTTTTTTTTTTTTTTTTTTTTTTTTTTTTTGTGTTTGTGCTGTAGCATTGGTGATTTCTCTTTTCATCATATATATATATATATATATATATATATATATATATATATATATATATATATATATATATATATATATATATATATATGTATATATATTTATATATATATATATATATATATATATATATATATATATATATATATAAATATATATATATATATATATATACATATATATATATATATATATATATATATTATATATATATATGTATCATATATATATATATATATATATATATATATATATAGTACCGAAAGCTTGGCACTCGGTACGCGGTAGGCTTCTATATATGGGTTCTCATTGTTGCTTGTCTTCTAACCGCACACATTTTCAAACAATTTGCTGTCATTTCATACTGATGCTTTTTAAAGATATTTGATTATTAAAGCAAGTCCAGTTTCTAACAATGATATCTACTAAGCTTCAAACTTTTCGTTTTCTTGTTTAAGGTTTTTGAATTGTTATAACCCCTTGTTAAAATATATACAAATTTTTTGCAATTATCAGTTTTTCGCTCTTTACGCAATTTAATGTCTTTTCATAATAAAGTCTTTCCAACGATATTTCATTATTAAAGCTCGTCCGATTTCTAACAACGATATATACTAAGCTTGAAACTTTTGGTTTTCTTCTGTAAGGCTTTGAATGTTGCAATGCCCTGTCAAAATAGAAAATCATCATTTGTAATAATTGTAAATTTTCGTTTATTGGGCCTTCCTATTGATATTATATAACTGTATGTGTTCAAACCGTAAGCTTAATCACGTAGCGAGTTGGTTTTATCAAACAAAAATGAACTAATTTTCAATTTTCAGGTATTTTTCTATATCTAATTGAAACATTAAAGTTATTGCTCAGGTACCGCAAATATTTTTGCAGTTTACATAAAAACTTTAAAGAATCTGAACTGAACTTCGGTAATGATGTTTTTCATTTTTGACACGTTTTTGGATTTTGATTACTTTAGACAATTTAGTGATGGCCCTTGCTTTAGCTGCCCGTATTGGTGTTGTCCAAATTGATGGTCCAGGTTGTTGATTTTCTCATATTAGCACGTTTGATAGTTCGTTGATTTTCCAATCTTATCAAGTTTGATAGTTCAGGCGCAGGTTTTTTTAAATCCCACTAATATAGTGAATAATCACTAGAAACGTCCTGTGGTGGCGCAGTGGGTTTGACCTTAGCTTGGTAATACGGGACCCAGAGATCGAATCATGCTGCAGCAATGCAATGCAGGGCCAACGCAAGGACCTTAGTAGTCGTTAAGGACTCAGCGTCATTAATCTGATACAATCACTAGAAACTAAAAAATCTATTTGGAACTGGTGCCCTAGGCTTCCTATTGAATCAAAGCCATCTTTTGATTCTTTCAAGCTAAGGTGTCACAAATACATACTACCTTGAGATTAAATGGGCCGAAAGACTAGTGTCATGACAAAAACTTGTGATTTGTCTAGTTCCACGAATTTACCAAACTTTTTAATTAAATAAAACAGTAAACATGCAACATTTTCTCACATTTTCAGAAAAGGATAAACCCGCCAGGTAAAAACTGGTTTGGAGTTAAATAGCAATTTACATCTAGTCGCACATTAAAACAATCGAGAATAGATTTTCGAACAACTAAGCAAAAAAACTACTAAAATTTATGTTCTTTCATCAAGGTCGTATCCAAGGGGGGTTGGGGGTTTGAACCCCTCCCCCTGAAATGTTTTTCGACTCGTAAAAACATTACAAATATGAATATAAACAAATTTTTGAGACATTTTTCAAAAAAAAATTTTGTTGACCCCCAATTTTGTTTTTAATTCTTTATAAAAATTCTCCCCCGCCCCCCAAAAAAAAATCCCTGATATGGCCATGTCTAACATAGAAAAACTATGCCTACTCCTCATCACGAGGGAAAAGGAAATCAAAAATCCTCCAAGACATCTTTCTTTATATATCATTAGTGGAATTTTCATTCTGGAAGGCTATATAGCCTAGAAGGGATTTTCATTATCCCTTAATATATGAGGGAATGATTTCGAATTGAACCTACGTTTCTGGAAGCCTATTTTGGAGTTACGTGAGGTGCGTGGACCACAATGTAGGTAATTGGACACCAACTGGTAAATTAGATATAGTTTATATGTGGTTCTTCCTTGTTTACTGGGATATTAATCCAAGGAGATGAGAAGATTGAGAGATAAAACAGGGAAATGTAGAAAGAGGCACAGTGAATATAAAAAGCAAGTAAAGAATACGGCATTGGGCTTTACAGTCCCTACCGGCGGTGCTGATATCCGTTTCTTGGCCCTTCAGCCAGGAAGTGCAATGGGGGGTGGGGGCCAACCATTCTGTGCTTTCGCACACCATTCCTGCTTTCCTTCCCCAGGTTTCTCCAGGTACCCATTTAGAGCTGGGTCGAATCTGGCTGAGCTTACAGAGTCACGCCACTGACCTCCGTCCCAAACCAAATACTTGGGTACCCTAGGATTAGAACCCTCGCCCTCTCGGACAAAGGATCTTAAACCCAGCGCACCAATCCACTCGGCTAGGAGTATTAATGTACATATTGTAAAATAAATTAACAATCCATTTTTGATAATAATAAAAAAAACTCTTTCTGATACTTGATGAATTTTCCACATCGTATAGGTGTCAATCTCCTGATTTTCTGGCTTCAGTAGGGGTGTTATGTGTGGTCGGGGACAAATCATCTGACGCTTCCTATACCCCCCCCCGATTTTTCTAGGTATTTATTTGGAGTTGGGTCGGCTCAGCCTGAGCTTACAGAGTCACACCGCTTACCTCCGCCCCGAACCAAATATTCAGCGACAATTTAAATTCAACAAACCATAAAGAAAAAAAACTTCATACAACTCGATGTACTAGCATTACAGGAATCAAAGAAACAGCAAACTAATAACATGTTTGGGGGGAGAGGCTAGAGGGTCCGGAAACTCCCGTCTATGTATCTACCTGAATCCAATAAAGTAAATGTCACACTTATTAAGATTTAATTTAAAGAAAACTGACAGGAACAATCTGTAGCTGATTGGTGCTTTAGCCATCGTGAAAAATTTGCTTGACATTTAACTACGACTGAAGGTCTTTTTGCCATTTAGCAGCCAAAAGTAGGAAAGTGTATAGATTTCACATTTTATATGGGGTCACAAATCTGAACAGAAAATGTGAACTAAACAGAAAATATAAGGATTTATCGAGAAAATCCTGAAACATTTTCGTTCTTTCAGAAAAGGGAACTCAGGGACTGCTGAATATTTACTAAACATTTAACTTCGAAAAAAGGTATTTTGCAAGTCATAAATTCGAAAATAATTTTCTAAATTAACTGAAGGTACAAGAAATTATATCGAAATTCTTAAAAATATATATTTTTGTGGGGGGAGATTTCCTAGATTTTCACAAGGACTGTAAATGTCTTTGCCATATATAAATTGATATAAAGACAGGTCTACCGAGGTCTACTGAATTCTACCGAGACCACCAACAGATCCCTACTATTGAATACACTTGAGTATTTGCTTACTTTTTCAGTATTAACTAGAAACAGGATTATAATGAGTCGGAACAGATCAAATAATGTTAAACTGTGTTGGCCTAAGGCGACTTAGGAGTCGTTAGTAGTAGTAGATACCTTTCTAGCGCTTTAATGTGAGAAAATTTGAGATGGCTAGGACACATTTTGGAGATAAAAGATGACGTATTGCCCTAGATCGTCCTTTTTGGCCATCTATCTAGGGCTAAATAAAAAGCAGGTCGTCCCCAAATCTGGTGAGAAGAGGTACTAAAAAAGGATTTGAGGAAGTTGGAACTTCTGAGGAGAGTTTTAAGGAGGGATTGAAATGGAGGGCGAGTGTACCCAGCTGTGTTCACCTCAGGTGGCTTAGTGCTGCAGAGAGTTGTTGCTAATAATAGCAGTAGTATATTGAAAAGCCGATAGATTCAAATACAAAAAAATGACTAGCGGATCTTAGCTAGCTACTGTTGAAGATCCACCAAATTCTACTCCACGTACTTCAGCTAACTAATCGGTTTCAATGTTGAAGCCCCCTTTATGATGCTCCCACTTGTAACCAAAGTACATTTTTAAGTTTAGTTTATGAGTGGTCATTTTTTTATTTTAATGTAAGGTTGATAGTGAGGTTTTTGGAGGTTTTCTTTTCAGGGAGAAATTTACCTACACAAAGTTACATCTTGTGTATGTCCTTAATTTTGGTTTTTGTAATATTATTATGACATTGTAGAAAAACTCAGTTGCAAACACTTCTTTAGGACATAAGAAGGCCTAAGGAAGCCGCTTTGTCATATTTCATGTGGAATTGATTTTGCAGGTTGACACTGGAGCCGTGGCAACTTTAAAATTACATGGCATGTATTGAACTGCTTTGGAAGAATAGGTTTGAAAGGACACAAAAATAATTCTTCGAACTAACATTATAGCATAGTAAGCCCCAGTGATGAGAAAGATCAGGTATGGCTCTTAAGCGTAGATGCTTCCAAAGGTTGTGGAGGACATGTTAGATCTTTTTCATAGGAGCTATCTTAGGATGGTCTTTTAGATTCTCGTTTGACTGACCGTATATCCAACAGTTCGTGGTAGCGAACTGTAGTAAGGAGCAATCCGGCTCAATAGTGAACGAAACTCTAAAAAACAGAATTTTGATGCTAAAAGATACACCAAAAGAATTGGATTTTCATGCTGGCTTTAAATATACAAGTCTCATCAAATTTAGTCCTTGTCATCAAAAGTTACGGGCCTGAGAAAATTTACCTTATTTTGGAAAATAGGGGGAAAGAACCCCTAAAAGTCATAGAATCTTAACGAAAATCACACCATCGCATTCAGCGTATCAGAGAACTCTATAGCAAAAATTCAAGCTCCAATCTACAAAAATGTGGAATTTCGTATTTTTTGCCAGAAGACAGATCACGCGTGCGTGTTTATTTGTTTTTTTTTTATTTGTTTTTTATTTGTTTTTTTCCCAGGGGTCATCGTATCGACTAAGTGGTCCTAGAAGGTCGCAAGAGGGCTCATTCTAACGGAAATGAAAAGTTCTAGTACCCTTTTTAAGTGACCAAAAAATTGGAGGGCACCTAGGCCCCCTCCCACGCTCATTTTTTCCCAAAGTCAACGGATCAAAATTTTTAGATAGTCATTTTGTTCCGCATAGTCGAAAACCATAATAACCATGTCTTTGGGGATGACCTACTCCCCCACATTCCCTGGGGGAGGGGCTGCAAGTTACAAACTTTGACCAGTGTTTACATACAGTAATGGTTATTGGGAAGTGTACAGACGTTTTCAGGGGGATTTTTTTCGGTTTGGGGGGATGGGTTGAGGGGAGGGGACTATGTGGAAGGATCTTTACTTGGAGGAATATGTCATGGGGGAAGAGAAATTCAATGAAAAGGGCGCAGGATTTTCTAGCATTACTATAAAAAAATGAAAAAATAAACATGAAAAAGTTTTTTCAATTTGAAGTAAGGAGTAGCATTAAAACTTAAAATGAACAGAGATTATTACGCATATGAGGGGTTCTAAAAATACTTTAGCATAAAGAGCGAGGTATTTAGGAGGAGATAAATACTTCGCTCTTTATGCTAAAGTATTTTTAGTAATTTCAACTATTTGTTCTACGGCCTTTCTGATTCAGGGGTCATTCTTAAAGAATTGGGACAAAACTTAAGATTTAGGGTAAAGAGCGAGGTATTAACGAGGGGACAAAGCCCCTCATATACATAATAAAAATATAAGAATATAAAAGTTTGTTACGTAAGTTAATTCTTAAGCTACGAATATTTTTTACTAATAAAAACGTTCGTTAGAAATTAAAACTTGTAATTGCCTTTTTAAGTAACTGAAGAATTGGAGGGCAACTAGGCCTCCTTCCCCACCCCTTATTCTCAAAATCGTCTGATCAAAACTAAGAGAAAGCCATTTAGCCAAAAAAAGAATTAATATGCAAATTTAATAATTTATGTGCGGAGAGCCAAAATCAAACATGCATTAATTCAAAAACGTTCAGAAATTAAATAAAAAAACTATTTTTTAACTGAAAGTAAGGAGGGACATTAAAACTTAAAATCCCTCGCTTTTTACGCTAAAGTTTGACTCTTTGCCACACTTCTACTTTTTAAAACAATTAAAAACTTTAGCGTAAAGAGTGAGGGATTGCGGAGGGGACAACCATTTCATATACGGAGTAATTTCTGTTCGTTTTAAGTTTTAATGTCGCTCCTTACTTTCAGTTAAAAAAAACTAGTTTTTTTTTTATTTAATCCCAAACAAGAAGTTGTACAAAACCAGGCTCAGTCAAACTTCATAGAGCTATTACAGAAGAAAGGTAAAGAAGGCTAGACCAATCTTACGTTTGAAAAATAAAATATTGTACTTATAGCCATTTATCTAGGGCCGAACAAACATCGAATGGGCTGGGATAAAGTAACAAGAAAAGATTTAAGGGAAACTAGAACTTTCCGGGAGGGAGTTAAAAGTATAGTTTTGAACAGAATGGGGCGGAGGACAATCATACCGAGCTCTATTGACTTCAACGGGCCTGATGCCGCAATGACCTGTTTAAAAGTATTAGGAACATCGAGTCTTCTTTAATATAATTTATTTGGGTATGTTTTGCGAAAATGACTTCTGACTTTGTTATGGAAAGAGAAATATAGGATTGAAACCGAAATTAGTTTTTTATTATAATTTTGTATCTTTTTAGTTTATTCTTGCTTAAAAGTAACCTGTCAAATAATTTTTATTCAACAGCTGCTTAAATTCATTAAAATTTCTAGTCACAAAGAAGATTTTCATGAAAATAATGTTTCTCCGTCAGATGAGAATATTCCCAAATTAAAATAAAAAGGTGTGAAGACTGCTACATTTTCCCCTAGAATTTTCTTTTAAAGTAGCTGCTATCTTAGATATTCCGTCGGCTTGAAAAAATGGCCACGTATTTTGTTTATTTATTGTCATCTTTGGGGAGGGATCTCCTTTGTTTCAAGGGTAATATCAGGCTTTCCTTTCGGCAGTTATCTCCTGCTTCACTGAAGAACAAAAGCTATGAACCTGGATGTCTGTGATACACTTTCTAATAAATTACAGGCTTAATGTTCCGTGACGAAGCAAGCGGTACTGAGGGGAAGGCTTAATATTTCGGCCCGATGATTCTATTCCCTAGGAAAAGCATTTTAGAAACACATTATAAGACAAAGGTAAAACTATGTATAAATTTTAAGCTTATTCGAGGAAAAATCTTAAATATGAAAAGTAAAGCTGTTTTACTTAGTGTACAACTTCCATTTAAAATGAGGATCTTAATATAAAAGAGGCAATGCCTAAATTCTCAAAGGGGGAGTTGTCGCTACCAAGTTTTTCAACGTTTTGATAAAGGTCCTCCAGATCCATATGCAGGAGAGACTGAAGTTAAACCAAATATACCTTTATACATACAAATATAGCAAGACTATGCTTGCAATGGTGACCCTAAGAGGGCAATTTTGTAGATGTGTTTTTAGTTTGAAATTAAAGATAATATTCTTATGTTTATGTCCAAAAGGTTGGAAGGGGGGGGGAATAATCATTGGGAGCTATAGTTTCAAATAAATCATCACTTGAAACATTAAGGTGTTACATACGACATGAAAAACGATTTGTAGCCTTTCATGTATGGGGATGTCGTATAATGGGGATGTCGGCCCTTTTTTACAGATGTCTGCTTAAAAAAGTAATTGTTTATAATAACTACTTTCTATGTTCCCTAGGATAGTTTTAATTTAAGCTTTAATTCATTAAATAATCTAGGAACAATCGTCTAACAAAATATTAGAGTCATTTTCAAGATTTTCAAAAATTAAACATAATAGAAAGTGAAAATGAAAAATAAAAATGAAAAAAAAAAACTAAATTAAATACATTTGGCAAATTCTAATAAAAGTAAAACTGCTTCCTATTTTGTTACTGAAATAACCAGGTAATTGATTGAAGATGTACTCTTACATGACAGTCCAGGATCAAGCACGGCCAGGAACACAAAAACATAGTAAATTAATTTTTGAGTCCACATTAGCAAACCAATCCACATAATAAGTCCACATAAATACAATGAGAATTATATATATATATATATATATATATATATATATATATATATATATATATATATATATATATATATATATATATATATATATATATATATATATATATAGAAATTATAAAGAAGAAATTACAAAAATAAACTGAAAATGCCCAAATATTTTGGCTTCACTCAACCTTTATCAACAAAAGTGAAAAACTAGACCAAATTCTAACTGAAAAATACAAGAAAGTAAAAATATAAGACAACTTAATAGAAAATTAAATTATCTTTAACTATTAAGCACAAACTAAAAAAAATACTGCTTCAATGACTGCAATCAATATGTATTTTTTCAAGTAATTAAACTGATTTTATTTTGAAAATAGAAGAAATGATTATAAAAAGACAGTTGCGATTAAAAACTAAATTCTGCTCAACTATTAAGCAAAAAATAAAAAAAATACTTGTCCAATAATGATAATAATATAATATGTTTTTTTCACAATTATCTAGGGTGATTTTGCTTGGAAAACAGAAGAAATTGTTATAAAAAGACAGTTATGGTTGAAAACTAAATAATCTTCAACTATTAGACTTAAAATAAAAAAAATTCAATGCCTCAATGATAACAATCAAATAATATGTATTTCTTTTGACAATTACGACTAAATTGACTAAAATATTGACTAAAATAGAAAAAATAGAAAAATAGAAAATGAAAAATAAAAAAGAAACTAAATTAAATACATTTGGCAAATTCCAATAAAGTAAAACTGCTTCCTATTTTGGTACTGAAATAACCAGGTAATTGAATGAAGATGTACTTTTACATGACAGTCCAGGATCAAGCACGGCCACGAACACAAAAACATAGTCAATTAATTTTTGAGTCCACATTAGCAAACCAGTCCACATAATGAATCCACATAAACACAAAGAGAATTTATATATATATATATATATATATATATATATATATATATATATATATATATATATATATATATATATATATATATATATATATAAATATATATATATACAGAAATCATAAAGAAGAAATTGCAAAAATAAATTGAAAATGCCCGAATATTTTGGCTTCACTCAACCTTTATTAACAAAAGTGAAAAACTAGACAAAAACTAACTGAAAAATACAAGAAAGTAAAAATATAAAAATTATAAGACAACTTAATAGAAAACTAAATTATCTTTAACTATTAAGCACAAACTAAAAAAAAAATACTGCTTCAATGACTGCAATCAATATGTATTTTTTCAAGTAATTAAACTGATTTTATTTTGAAAATAGAAGAAGTGATTATAAAAAGACAGTTGCGATTAAAAACTAAATTCTGTTCAACTATTAAGCAAAAATAAACACTTGTCCAATAATGATAATAATATAATATGTTTTTTTCACAATTATCTAGGCTGATTTTGTTTGGAAAACAGAAGAAATTATTATAAAAAGACAGTTATGCTTGAAAACTAAATTATCTTCAAATATTAGACTTAAAAAAAAAACAAAATCAATGCCTCGATGATAACAATCAAATAATCTACATTTCTTTTGACAATTACTTAAAACTGATTTTGTTGTTTGAAAAACACGAGAAATGATTATGAAAAGCTAGTTTTGATTTAAAACTGAATTCTCTTCAACTATTAACCAAAAACTAAAAAATTCACTGCTTCAATGATAATAAACAAATAATATGCATTTATTTTACAATCATTTAAACTTTTTTTTGGCAAACAGAAGAAACTATTATAAGAAAACAGTATAGATTGAAAATTAAATTCTTTTCAACTGTTAAGCAAAAAGCGAAAAAAAATTCAGTGCTTCAATGATGGTAATAAAATCATATGTATTTTTTTTACAATTACTTCAACTGATTTTGTTGTTTGGAAAACAGAAGAAATGATTGTAAAAAGACAGGTTTTACTGGAAATTTTTTTTCTACTATTCACCGCTTCAATGAAAATAATGATCAAATAATATGCATTTTTTACGATTACTTAAACTGAGTTTGCTGTTTGAAAAACAGGACAAATAATTATAAAAAGACAATTTTAACTAAAAGCTAAATACCAAGCAACTATTAAATAATGAAACTACTGATTCAAATCGCAAAAATCAATTACTTAGCATAAAATTACAGTTTTACAAATAAATACTAGTGTCTCCAGCCAAAGATCAGTATCTAACCAGAAAGGACAAAATAAATCATCAGACGGGACACCCATTAGGAAAATAATTAGGAAATTGTAAGGAATAGCCACAGTGGGCTATTTCATGTAATTCGTTTTTTTTTCTTAATATGTGTTGACTTGAATTGTCTCCAGTTTGGCTGCTAATAAGCAGATGCTTATTATTTTTGTATGACCTTATAATTTATGCGCTATCGTAATTGAGAGGACAACTAAAAAAGAAAGTAAGAATGATTGATCACCTGATGCTACAAAATCTTGAACTTTTAAAAGAATGATTGATCACCTGATGCTACAAAATCTTGAACTTTTAAATTCATCTACCCTTCGACCTAGAAGCACTTCTTTTGAAAAATAAATGATAGGTTTAACAATAAATAAAAAATAAAAACCATTTTAAATTTATATTAATGTACACCTTTTAATATGCTAATATAGAAAAAAGATATCTCAATGGCCCTCCTTGGGGTAACTACTTTATATCTGTCAGTCCAGATGTGCTCTTGTGACCTTATGACCTTTGCCATGTAAACTTTATAGTTCAGTTAGTAAACTGTCACTAGATAGCCTATAGCCCGAACAATTGATATTGGGAATTGAATCTTGCTCTAAACGGCCTAATATGTTATTTGGTAGGATCACAGACAATTATCTTGATGCAAATATGCTATCTAGAAAGAAAACATACGTGTTTAGAAAGAATATTGTCTTTATTGATCACCTTGCTTTCTTCCTGGCTTTGTTTGCCTTGAATATACACTTCTCATTTCCACTTTGTATATACTCCTATTTACATAGGTTAATAGAAGAGCTTTTGATTGTTTAAGAATAAGGGAATGTCTTCCAAAGCTTGATTAATAGTTTGTGTCCCTTTTAAAAATTTTCTTCTAATTTGGAAGCAAAAAAAGGGAGAACGGTAAAAAAAAATGTTATTGCCTTAAATGAATAAGTCACCAATTAGTTCTGACGAAAGAAAGATCTTAAGCCGAACTGGCCAGCCAAGACAAGGAACAAAGAGATAAGTCTCAATGAAGAACAAACAAACAGGACTACGACCAGTAGAAAGAAAATATAAAAACCAAAACGACGTGGATATTTCGCCTGTATTAAAACGAGGTGTCTTTAACGGTGATAAAACAAAGATAAAAGCTAAAATAACTGCAAAACAAATAAAAAACAAAACCAAGGAATAAAAACCACCAATATTTTTACCTACAATTGTCGCAATTGATTCACATAGGTCACAGAAGCTAATAGAGTTACTGCGATGAGAACACCAAAGCAACTGACCCGTTTCTAGGGTCAACAAACATATGGGACAGCTTAGTCCCGTTTGTTTGTTCTTCATTGAGATTAAATGAAAAAAAAAAAAAATTTTTTAGTAATAAAGAAACCAAAAAACAAATGACCACAGATTGTCAGTTTAATTGGTATGTACTTATACTTATTCCTTAAAGTTTCGCTATTTTTTGTTCATAAAAGTTAGAAAAGTAAAAAAAAATCAAACGTATTCTTGTTTCAGTAAAGCGCAAATTGTGTTCTGGTCTTGATAAGACATGGCAATTATAAGTCCTACTCAAGTTGATTTTTGCTTGTTTTGAGTATGACTCAGCTATTTATTGTAATTTCTATTCGATTTGAGTTTTATTTATTTATTGACAGTGATATGTGCTAGTTTTACGCTTGGAAGATTATTTGACTTTTATTTTGCTCATTCTTGGCTTAATGCAGAACTTTACTTTTCTTTGAAAAACTTGTTTTGTGAGTTTTCAAATTAATTTTTGTTCGTCTTTTATTGATGTAGTCTTTTTCATGATAAAATCATATTTTATACCTTTTATAGCTTCTGAAGTTGACCTGAAAAATAAAATTGAATATCATTCCCGAAAGATTCTATTTGTGCTCTTTGGCAACCTGGATACACTTACTCTTTTTATTTATTTAAATTGTAAGAGCAGAGGTAGTAATGGTAGCATCCCCAAAAGTTTCCACTTAATACCACCAGTCTTTCTCAATATATTGCTGAGGAATCTTATTGGCAACCATTAACACAAATACCTTTTGATTTACTTAAAAGCAACATTTAGTTTTAAAGCATAATAAACAATGCATAATTGTGGGATGTTTACATGCCTAATATCCCTAAAAATATAGTCGCTGGACCGTTTGACTATTCTGAACAAAATGGCTGTCTCAGAGTTTTGAACGGATGCGTTTAGAAAGTGAATGGGCTTGAGAGAAGGGCTGCTTGCCCTTCAATATCTTGCTACTCTTAAAAAGGGTACCAGAATTTTAAATTTTGAATTGAGTTAGCTCCATTAAACGTTTCAAGGATATTTCTAGCTATTATAGAGTGGTGCTGCCTATAATATTGCTTATATGCACTTTCGAAAGCCTCCATGAGTATAGTCTTTCCTTTAATTCAATCTCTTAAACGTTCCTTAAGAGTCTCGTCTTAATAGCTTTAGCGCCATTAGTTACATTAGCTGTAGTGGTATTATTGAAAGTATGCATATAATGTCTTCTGACTAGTTTAAAATCCCCCTCAAATTAACCTTAAAGGTCTAATTAATAATATGAGTTGAAATAATATAAGTTGACAGTGTGGGGAGGTTGACTTCGCCAAAGACATAATTATATGCACCTTTCAATATTGCTGAACAAAATAGTTCTGTTAAAATTTTGATTTGATTTGATTTGGGGAATAATATGATTGTGGGGGCTGGTTATCCTCTTTTCACTTCTGACTCTTGGAAAGGGCATTAGATCATTCGACTTCCATTTGATTGAGCCCCATCCGATCTGAAGCTTATACGATCATCCGTTTCATAAGAACTTTATGTGCCCGGGGCATAACTTACGACCCTTGCACCTGGGCTCTGGAGGGTTGTATCAACCTTGAATCCACTGTTTTATGCTCTTTAGAATATTGTCCACAAAATGGCTGTCTCACAATTTTTGTTGAAAGCGTCTGGGGGAAAAAAGATTGCCAGGGGGAGGCTCAATGCCCTACATCAATTTTGACTCTTAAAAGGGAACTAGAACTATGCGTTTCCAATAGAACCAGCTTCCTCTAAAGTTCAAACAACCACACCTTCAATAAGAAGGTTTTATGCCCCCGGGGAATAACTTACAACCCTGGCCCCCAGACTTTGGGGGGTTGTGTCAACTCCAAAGGCCTTCCTATGTGATCTTTGGAGTGCTTTTGAACAAATGGATATCTCAAAATTTCAGTAATATAGCACATCAAAAAATGTAAATTTCTTAATACAATAACTTAATAGCTATAATGTATAATACTCAGTTATTAATCTTATTTTAGAACAAACTTTTTTTTTTAAACAAAAATATCTGTTTTGCGTCGAATTTCCCTTTGAAGACTTAAAAGCTATTCTAATCCTTTCCTCCTACAACATTAACGACAAAATGCGTTTAAAATATTTTAACTTTTTATCTTAAATAAATAAAAAATTATAAAAACTTTGTGGAATATATATCAATATTTGTATACTAAACTGACAATCCATAGCCTTTTTTCAGTAAAGTGAAAATTATGTTCTGGTCTTAAGAAGGTATGGAGGTTGTCAAATACGTAATTTCCAAACCTTTAAAATACGCTGGACAAAATGGCTATTTCAAAATTTTGATTACATGTGTTTTGGGAATTGATGGGCATGGTGAAGGGGTCTTTTTGCCCTCCAATCACTTTTGACTAATAAAAAGGGTACCAGCCCTTTCAATTTCCAATCGAGGGAATCTTTTTTAAAGTTTCTACGACAACAAATGACCATCTCAAAATTTATATCAAATATATTTCGAAAAAATACGAGCTGTGGGGGGGATATCCACCCTTCGATCCCTCAAAATCTTAGAAAGGACACTAGAACTCCTGATTACCAATCCAATGAGCCCCTCCGAAGTTTATACCATCGCCCTTTCTATATAAACCTTATATGCCCCCAGGGCATAACATTAACCCTAATCTGAAGGCTGTGGGGAGGGTTGTCATCCTCAAAGACATAATCTGGACCTTTCAATTACGCTGAACAATAAGGGTGTTTCGAAATTCCGATTGGATGTGTTTGGGGAAATGGTGGGCGTGGGAAGGGGGTTAGTTGCCGTCCAATCACTTTTGACTATTAAAAAGGGCACCAGCTCTTTCAAATTCCAATCGAATGAGCTCTTTTCGAGTTCTCTACGACAACAAAAGGTCATCTAAAAATTTCTATCAAACGTATTTTAAGGAAAATATGAGGTGTGGGGGGGCGCCGTCCTCTGATAACTCTACATCTTAAAAAGAACACAAGAACTCCTGATTACCAATCCAATGAGCCCCTCCGAAGTTTAAAAGCCAATCGAGAACTTGGAACACAATTTCCAATCGAATGAGCTCTTTTCAAAGTTTCTACGGCAACAAATGGCCATCTCAAAATTTCGGTCAGATGCATTTCGGGAAAATACGAGAAGGGCATCCACCCTCCGATCACTCTTAATCTTAAAAAGGGCACTAGAACTTCTGATTACCAATCCAGTGAGCCCCCTTTGACGTTTATAGGATCATCGTGTCTATATATACTATATATACCCCAGAGTACTACTTACAACACTTCCTCTGAGTGCTGTGGGGGGGAGGGGGAGGCTGTCATCCTGAAAACACAATTTCCAGACCTTTCATTTACGTTGAACAAAATGGCTATCTCGAAATTTTTATTGAATGTATTTGGGAGAATGGTGGGTATTGGAGGGGGATTCGTTGTCTGTCAATCACTTTCGCTTATTGAAATGGGCATTAGCCCTTTCAATTTCCAGTCGAATGAGCCTTTTCCGACTGTTTTTCGACATTAAATGGTCATTTCAAAATTTCTATCAGATTCATTTCAGAAAATACGAGATGTATGTGTGTGTGTATATGGGGGGGGGGGTATCTGACTTTCATTAACTTTTAATCTTGTATAAGATATAATTTCTGGACTTTTCAATTACGTTGAACAAAATGGTTATCTCAAAATTTTCATTGGATGTGTTTGGGAAAATGATGGGCATGGGAGGAGGGATTAGTTGCCCTCCAATTATTTTCGACTATTAAAAAGGGCAGCTGCTCTTTCAATGTCCAATCGAAGGAGACTTTTCGACGTTTCTACGGCAACAAATGACCATCTCGAAATTTCTATCAGATGCATTTCGGGAAAATACGAGGTGGGGGTATCCACTCTCCGATCACTCTTAATATTAAAAGGGCACTATAACTTTTGATTACCAATCGAATGAGTCCCCTCTGAAGTTTATATGATCATCTTTTCCATATATACGTTATATGACAATAGGGTATAACTTACAACACTTGCCCTGAGGACTGCGGAGGGGGCTTTAATGCTCAAAAACATAATTTCCGGACCTTTCATTTATATTGAACAAAATGGCTATCTCAAAATTTTGATTGAATGTGTTTGGGAAAATGGTTGGCGTTGGAGGGGGATTAGTTGCCCTGCAATCACTTTCAACTATTAAAAAGAGCACTAGCCTTTTCAGTTTCCAGTCGAATGAGCACTTTTTGAAGTTTCTACGAAGACTCCTTCGTTATTAAGGGCCCTATTCTAAACAAAAAACCGTTCTTTACTTAGGCAACGCTATTGCGCTACCTATGATGAAAACTTAAGGTCTTCAAAATTCTAAAAGAAGAACCTAAAGGAAAAATCTTAACACAAATTATCAGAACTTGACAACAGTTCTACAAGGATATAATCCCAGAAGGCTATCAATGACAAGGAAAAATTTGTAATATATATATATATATATCTGCGTGTCAACCAGTGGGTGTGTCTAAAATTTTCCTTTGAAATAAATTATTCCGATTGGTGAACAGAGTTGCCACCCGGTGAAAAATCACTAAATTTTAGTAATTTTTTGGTTGATTTTGTTATTTTCTTCATTAATCTAGTGGTTTATGTGCTTATTTAGTGATTTTTAATGTATATAATGATTATATATATATATATATATATATATATATATATATATATATATATATATATATATATATATATATATATATATATATATATATATATATATATATATATGTAACTAGAAATAAACCTACTGATGAATCACTAGGGATGACAATCCTGTCGCTGGTGAGTCTAAGGCTTAGGATGTGAGCTGGATGTAAACCATCCATCCATGTGAACCTTCTTTTTCATGCTGGATTTGTTCAAAGAAGCATGTTTTTACTTCCATCCTCCTCTCTTGCATCTCTTGTTGAGCTTTACTTACTTGTTGAGTTTGGTTACTTCCTTGTTGTTTACTTGTGATTTTACTTACTTGTTAAGTTTTACTTACTTCCATTTCTTAAAACAAGACGAACAGAAATTATTCCTTACACGAAAGGGACTGTCCCCTTCTCAACGCCTCGCTCCTTACGCTAAAGTTTTTTATTGTTTTAAAAATAGAGATGTGAGAAAGAGTCAAACTTTAGGGTAAAGAGCGAGGCGCTGAGGAGGGGACAGTCCCTTTCATATACGGAATAATTTCTCTTTGTTTTAAGTTTTAATGTCGATCCTTACTTTCAGCAGAGGAAACTTATTTTTTTTTCCTTTAATATCTGATCGTTTTTTTTAAATAATGCCAGGAAATCTAACCCCACCTCCACGGAGAAACCCCTGACCATGGAAATATCCTCTAGACAATTCAACTCCGGTGAAAATTTACCCCGGACAATTACTCTTAACCAATCTGCGCGTAAAATTGAGACGGAAAAGAGAAATCAAGACATATAAAAAGAATTTTGTATAAGAATTCGGCCTAAGTCCCGCAGTACATAATTTCCCCTGACAAATTGACTCTCTGGAAACCTCCCTCCCCATGAAAATTCCCCCGTGGAAAAACTCCCATCAGAAAATTTGTCCTCCCCTCGCCCGAAAATGTATGCATGTATCATAGCCCTGCTTTTTACGCTAAATTTTTTACTGTTTTAAAAAAGTAGAGTTAAGAGAATGAGTCAAACTTTAGCGTAAAGAGCGGGGCGTTGGGAAGGAAAAGCCCCTTACATATACAGAGTAATTTCTGTTTATTTTAAGTTTTAATGTCGCTCCTTACTTTTAGTTAAAAAAAACTTTTTTTTTATTTAATTGCAGATAGGAGCTTGAAACCTATATAGAGAGGTTCTATGATACGCTGAATTTGATGGTGTGATTTTCGTTGAGATCACTTGATTTTTAGGGGGTTTTGTCCCTTTTTGAGAATCAGAAAAATTTTCTCAGGCTCGTAACCTTTGATGTTAAAACTGAAATTAATCAAATTTATATATTTGAAATCAGCATAAATAGCCAATTCTTTTAACATGTCTATTAGTATCAAATCCTTTTTTTTAACCGTTTTTTTAGAGTTCTGGTTACTACTGTGTCGGGTGGCTCCTTACTTACAGTTCGTTACCAGGGACTGTTTGAACCGCAATTTTCTCTGATTTTTCTTTCGGTTGCTATTACGTACATACTGGAGTTGCCCCCTCCTCAGTATCTCGCTCTTGACGCTAAAATGTTTGTGAATTTATAAAACGCTTATTATTGTAATTAAACGGTCCTTGTGTGTCAGCAGTCATTCTTAAATAACTGGAACAAAAAGTCAAATATATGTAATAATTTCTTTTCGTTTTAAGTTTTAATTTTGTTCCTTATTTTCAGTTGAATTTTTTTTTTTTTTACTTAATGGCAACCACAAGCCGAAAATATATAAGGCTTTTGATAGTGTCGACAGAGAGTTATTGAATGATGCCATGCTAAATATTGGCCTTTCCCATTCATTTGTTAGATTGATAGTGAGCATGTATACTTGTGTGAGTAGAATCATGCAAGTTGGTAATAGGTTTTCGAAGCTTTTTGATATTAAGCGGGGAGTAAAACAGGGCAGCACCCTTTCACCTAAGTTGTTTAATATTTTATTAATGATTTTTTCAACTTTCTAGATAATAGATGGGCTCCGAAAGTTAGCCTAGGGACTCAAAAACTATCTCTCTTATTATTTGCAGATGATATTGCTTTGGTGGCTAATAAACCTCAAGATCTACAGACACTTTTGAATCTCATAGAAGAATATTTGCAGATAAAAAATTAAGGCTGAATACTGAAACGAGCGAAGTTGTTATTTTTAAAAAAAGGAGTGTTGAAGGCGATGAAAGGTGTACATGTAAATTTAATAATAAGGAACTATTTATAAGTAAAAGAATAAAATATTCAGGCTTTATCTTATCGGAAAATGGAAGCCTAAGGAGTCATGTTGATGAAATAATTAAGAGAGGTAGAGTGGCCATGTCAGCAATATTTAGAAACCCGACGATAATGGGGATTAAAAACCTAAAAATGCATAAAAGAATATTTAATACAAAAATTTTACCCGTGATAGAATATGGAGCAGAGATGTGGGGTGGAGAAACGGTGCAGCAAATGGAGTCCCTTCAGCTCCAGTACTATAAAAGAGTGTTTGGTCTACATCAGACAACTCATTCACATATTCTGAAAGGTGATATGCGCCTGTTTTCTTTAAAGCTACGTAGGTATATTTTAATGCTTAGATTCTGGTTGAAGTTAACTAAGAGTAATGAAGATAGACTAGTAAGAGCGGCATATGAACAGATATTGAAATGTGGTTTAAAAACCTCGTGGCCATCCCAAATTAAATCATTACTAGAAAAAGTAGGAATGCCTTATTTAGGGAATAATGGTCTTTGCTCTAGTGATGTACCAACATATTTAGAGAGCCAGGTACGATCTATATTAGAGAGTCAGGAAATTCAGCATTGGTAAGGGCTGGTTTTAGATTCTACAACCCTACAACATTATAATCAGGCAAAACCTAGTTTTGGAGAGGAAGTTTATTTTAAATTTAATTTACCGGCTATGATTCTACGTCGTTGGATTCAGCTTAGGGCGAATTGTCTTCCAATCCAGGCTTCCGGGTATTCTGCAAAATAGTAACCTAACCACAATATTTCGAGTGGGAGTGTATATAGATAAATCCTTAATAAAAAGAAAAAGTTTTATATGACTAATTTCTTTTGTCGTTAGATTAGGCACTTTTCGCGTTGAATTCTGTTTTTTTTGCGTGTTTGTAATTCGTACTGTTGTTAATTTCCTTGCTTGTTTGTTATTTATTTATATTTTTGTGCATTTTTTGTGTCATATGGCCCATGGGTTTTTGAAATACACTCGTCTATCTATCTATCTATACAATATCTTTGGTTTATTATCACATAAGAATCATAATTAGGAAGCTACTTAAGATATTATTAAATGCTAAGATTGGCCGAAAAATAACACCAACTAATGATTCTTTATATTGGCCATTATTTAACAAAATTTTAACTTTAGCACAAAGAGCGAGGAACTGGCGAGGAGAAGAAACTCCCTCGTATACATAATATAAGGGGGTTCACCCCCTCGTCAATACCTCACTCTCTCCACTAAGGTTAGAATTGTGTGCAATTTCTTTAAGAATGCCCCCTGAATCCCAAAAGCCGTTTATTTAGAATAAGTAGCACTTTTGAAATTACTAAAAATACTATAGCGTAAAAAGTGAGATACTTACGAGGGTGCGAGCCCTCTCATATATGTAATAATTTCTGCTTCGTTTTAAGTTTTAATGTTGCTCCTTATTTTCAGCTGAAAATGTTTTTTTTTAATTTGATTTCTAATTGTTTTTTTTTTAAATAAACCTGGGAAATCCAGCGCTCCCCTTGATGGAAATTCCCTTCTCCCATGAAAAATTCCTCCATGGAAAGATCTTCCCACGTAACCCTCTCCCCACGACCCCCCACCAGAAAAAATCGCCCCTGAAAATATTTGTATACTTCCCAATAACAAATACAATACGTAAACAAAGGGCACAGTAGTAACTTGCAGCCCTTCCTCCGGGGACTGTGGGCGTTAAATCCTCCTCAAAGACATGGCCATTAGATTTTACGACAGTGTTGAACAAAATGGCTATCTTAAAATTTTGATCCGGTGGCTTTGGGAAAAATGAGCGTGGAAGGAGGCCTAGTTGCCCTCCATTCTTTTTTGTCACTTAAAAAAAGCACTAGAACTTTTAATTACCATCCGAACCAGCCTTCTCGTGACACTGAATGGCCGCTGGGTCGATACGATCATCCCTGGGAAAAAACACAAAACAAAAAAAGATAAACACACATACGTGGTCTTTCTTCTGGCAAAAAATACAAAATTTTACATGTTTGCAGACAGGAGCTTGAAACCTCTACACTAGGGTTTTCGGATACGCTGAATATGATGGTGTGAATTGATTATCATTAAGATTCTGTGACTTTTAGGGGGTCTTTTTTCGAAAATAAGACACATTTTCTGATGCTCGTAACTTTTGATTTGTAGGACTAAAATTGATGAACTTCAAATATTTACAATCAGCATAAAAAACGGATTCTTTTGATGTATCTATTTGTATCACAATTCTGTTTTTTTTTAGAGTTAGGTTACTATTAAACCGGGTCGCTCCTTACCCACATTTCTTTACCACAAACTGTTTGAAAAATGGTTGTTATCACGAGGATGGGAGGTAAACACGAGTTCAACTCCCTTCTTCGTGAAAATGGGTCCTTAATCAAGAGAAGGCCGAATGAAAGAGTTTACACTTGATGAAACATGTTGGAGTTGCACAACCTCGCCAAACATAGTGTGATAGAGTGAAATTGGGTGAGACTTTGTGGAATGTGGAGTGAAGTAGCCTAACCTAACGTAAAGTGATGCAACATGGTAGAAAGTTTTACGCCGCGGTGGAAGGCGGAATTGGGTACAAATTGCAGCTTATAAGGGTGGAGGTCGAAATGAATAGAGTGTGGCAAATGCAAAAACTTCCGAAAGACCAGGTAGGTAGGTAGGTAGGTAGGTAGGTAGGTATGCGTTTATTTCATCAAATAAAAATTACTAAAACTGCACTTACAATCAATGATATACTGCTCAATTTAGGGACCTAAAATGTCCCTGTTCAGCAGCAAAACTACAACAAATAAATGATAACTATTCATTCAAAATCAAAGAAATACGAAAAAAAAAAAAAAAAAAAAAAAAAGACGAAACACTATACAATCTCTAAACAGCCATTTCTCATCATAAAAAAGAAAAAAAAGGGATAAAAATTTAAACAATATAATTTATAATTTATTCAAAAATTTTTTATTCTTACTTTAAATAACATAAGATTTTCAGAACACCTAACACTCTCTGGAATTGAGTTCCAAATAACAACACCTACATGTTTAATCATAAACCCAGATCGCGTTGTATGCCTGATTTCACTAGTCAGCTGATCAGAGCTCCTAGTAGAATAATAGTGGTAATTTGAATTATATCGATAAAAACGTTACGATTGAAAAGATGATGATTATGGATTGAAAGATGAAAGACCGCCAAAAATCGTAACTTTTAGTAGTACTTTTAGGAGAATAATATAGACGGCCATCCTTCTGGGACAAAAAAAAAGCAGGGCGCCTTGAAAATGGGATGGAAAGGGGTCTTAAGAGAGGGTTTAAAGGAGACTGAAACTTTATAGAAGCAAGCAACATTGAGGCATTGAAAAGATTGGAGTGGAGGGGGAGTGAATATACAGCTGTTTCAGCCTCTGATGGATTGATACTCCGGCCAGTGCATATTAGATGTATTAGTGGTTCTTTAGTCGTTTTTAGGCCAATAGATTATCTTTTGTTATATAGTTACTAATACGTTTGAAGTTTTTACTTTTTGTATTTAGGTTAGGCTATGTGAAAGTACAATTTAAAACGCAAAAATTATATTACAAATCAAATCAAAAATGTTAAAAATTACATATTACAAATCAAAAATGTTGCTTCAAATCCTACTTAAATCAATGAAATTCTGTTTCCAAAGCCGGCATTTCAAAGAAGCAGACACAAACAAAATAAAATCCCCCATTATCCCCTTATGTTAAAACCTAGGTCTTAATTCTAAGTTAGTCTAGTTCTAGGTCAATAAAGACTTAAGTCTAAGTTATGACTTGTCTCCTATAATGAATTGAAGTGGATAAAACTCGGAATAAATTTAAAGCCGTTAAATAGAACTATGCTGAACAAAATGAAGAAATAGTTTTATCGCTATGGTAGGTGATTCACAAGGAAAAGTTTTAGCTTAATTTCCCGAATGAGGCACACAACGGGGTATGTTTTCTATGCCCCATGTGAACGATTTCCATTCACGATTATCATTCTTTAGTGGGGCCTGCAGAGTATATAGAATCTCTATAATACTCGATTTTCCTCAAAAACCAACAGACTCTGATTATATGGTGGAAGAATGCTCGCTTTTGCCCATTTGTATAGTAACCCGTAATTGTTTTAAGACCACTGATTGGCTACGAGTTACCGACACTTACCAATTATAAAAATTAGGATGGGAATGGTATAGAATGGATCTATTTCAATGTTGGCACGTTTTTTGTTTTGGGGCACAAAAGTGTGCACTTTTACCTTTGAACAGATAATTAATTAAAGCTTCTCATGACAATTTCTTGATTAGACTGGATATACCATAGAAAAAGAAACAGTAGAATAATGCAATAGTTCAGTCTAAAGATAATGCTAGAACAATAATTCCACAATTACGAAAAGTCTTACAATCTTGGCTCCGTGCAGTCGAATCCTTGTTGTCATAGAAACAGAAAAAGAGTCCATTCTAATAGAACAATTTCTGCAGTTTAGGAGAAAATTAAGCAACATTTAGAGACAGGTGTCTAAAGTCATTCTATATCAGATTCTATAATTAGAATTAATCATTCTATATCATTCTATAAAGTCATTCTATATGGTTCAGTTTTAGAGATGCCTTTTTACGCTTTGATTTAGGAGTAATCTTTTTAAGACTCGCAACGGCTCTTTGGATATTACTACTGCATCTAACAACTCACTGCAGCACCAGGAAGCTTGAGGCCAACGCAACAGCACGCGTTCCTCCTTGGCCCAATATGATTATTGTGTTTAATGTTTATTGCACTTCTTTCTGACCGAGGCGTTCCTGCCTCTGGTTTTTGCTAGCGAAAGTCGATATTACTTGCAGCTTAATTAACCGAACATTTAAACGAGTCTTATAGATTTTTATGTATGTGTTGCCGTGAATGTCCGAAATTCATGAATGTCAATATTCCCCGTTGAATGTCCGAAATACCATGTTTCTCCTTGGATTTAGTCAGCGTTGCCAGTCAACTTTTTCAGTTTTATGCAAGGTTTAATGGTGACAGGTTAGGCTAGGCTTTTAACCTACTTTTAAGATTTACAACCTAATTTCACCTAGCCTAACCTTAACTTTCGCAATAAAAGGTTGCGTAAGACTGAAAAAGCTGATTTGCAAAGTTTCAAGTTTGCTGATTTGCAAAGTTTCATATACTCCGTATATGAAAGGGGCTGTTACCTCCTTAACGCCCCACTCTTTACGCTAAAGTTTTTTGCTGTTTTAAAAAGTAGAGCTGATAGAAAGAGTCTAACTTTAGCGTAAAGAACGGGGTGTTAAGAAGGTAACAGCCCCTTTCATATACGGAGTTATTTATGTTCGTTTTAAGTTTTAATGTGACTCCTTACTTTCAGATAAATAATTTTTTTTTATTTAATAGCATAAAAGATTGTATAAGACTGAAAAATCTGATTTGCAAAGCTAATTGAATTCAAGTAGAGAAAAAGGAATTTTGAACATTCACCGATGATTATCGACATTAGCCAGATTTTGAACATTTACAGTAACATATATATGATATGAAGAAATTAGAATTGTTATTATTAGCTAGAGCAATTAACTAGAGAATTAGCCTGATAAGGACTGTAGACCCCCCTCCCGAGTGCGCGCCTAGTATGTTCAAAAAAATACAATGTTTAGTTGCAAGTTTAGTCTATTGCTGTGCGTCTCCTATGAAAATTAAATACTGTGCATCTTCTACAGAAATTTTTACGCAAATAAGGGGGGTTGCTTCTCCTCAAAATCTTGCTATTTACTATAATGTTTTGTAGTGCTTATTAAAAAAACCTCTTATTGTTGTAATTAAACGAACAGTATTAAAACAAACAACGTAAAGAGCGAGGTGTATTAATAATACACCTCATATATTAAATATTTTCAGTTCGTTTTAAGTTTTAATGTTGCTCCTTGCTTTCAGTTGAAAAAATCGTTTTTAAAATTCAATTTCTGATCGTTTTTAAAGTAATTCTAGGAAATCTGGCTACAGCTCTGCGAATAAATCCCTCCTCCCCACGGATTTAATCTCTAGAAAATTCAGTCCTGGTACAAATTTACCGTGGAAAGTTATCTTTAACATCTCCACGCATAAAACTGAGTCGGCAATGAGACAGCAAGATATAAGCAGAGTTTGATTCTTTTGATATATCTTACTTGTATCAAAAATCCGTTTATTATAGACTCGGTTGCTATTGAGCCGGGTTGCTCCTTACTTATAGTTTGTTACCACAAGCTCTTTGATATTTGTGGAACAAAAAATGTTGGGTTATTTATAGTTCTTCCAGTTCTTTGGATTTTTTTAATTTGACTTGAAGCCATCAAGACTAGACAGTTAGATAATTTACTGTAGATACATATTTTTTTGCGGTGCAATTCAGCTCAAGAATTATTCTGATAAGAAGTGACCTCTCTCCCCGAGTATATGTCCGATATATTGACTGAAATGTATTAGTTGGTGTTAATTCGTTCTCATCAACTCACCGACGTCTTTGTTTGTCATTTAAATTTGTGACCATTTTTTGACCACTTCCGATTGTTCAATCACTTCCAAATATTATTAGCGTATACAATTCTCATGACACTGCAATAATATAACTTTTTGAACTTTTTGTGCTTCAACAAAGTAACTTTAATAAAAACAATACAGTAACATCACATCAAGATTTGTCATGTGATGATTGCATCACAACCGAGAGCACTAGAACCGAGAGGACATAGTAAAAGGAAATGTGATGTGTATAAATTGTTGCTTAAGAATAAACGAAATATCAGGATAATTACATAGAAAAAGTAAATATTCGAAGATAATAAATGAAATAAAATTATATAACTTCTTTTCAAAAAGAACTACAAAGCAGAATTTTTTTTTCTCAGGAATCTATGAATATACGTAGTTTCCCCCAACTTACAAACTTTTTTCATTATATTTTCATTATAATATTCTTATATATTTTCTTATATATTTTCTTATTTCTTTATATTTTTTTATATTTTAAATTTTCATATATATTTTCGTTATAAATGAAAATATTTTTCAGTTATAAGAGAGAATAATTTAATATCTATGTTGTAGAGCTTAATCTGTTTTGCAGCCCTCGTTTCCGTTTGTATTCATAGGTTTTAAAAAAAATTATTATTTTTTCAGTTCATTTTGGAAACGATTATGACTTATTTGTTATTTATTTTGTCAATGACTATACATTTTTTTTTAATGAACCATTTTTTATGAATAATACAAAAATTGTTCTGGATTAGCAGCATCGCAAGCATATAATGAAAATCTTCCCAAATGAATTTACACGGGATGCTACAAATACTATTATCCAGCTTTTAGTTAAGTTTTCAAAATAGTTAAAAACCAATATTTAATTTATAGCTGATGAGGTGTGCCTTAATAGGACATTTATGAAGCGTAATAATTGAGTTATTTACAATCCATTCCTCTTTCCAGTTCTGTTGATTTCATCATTGAATCAAGGCTAGACAGCTACAAAATCTACTATAACTACACTTTTTACGAGGTAATTCAGCAAGAGAATTATTTTGATACTAGTCATCTTATCCTGGGAAGAAAAATTGGTTTCCTTTATAATGACACTCCTGGAAAGATGAGCATTGATTGTGATCTATTCGGGAAACAAGCGACCCCCTTGGGAGAGATTCCAAGGGATGCAAACAGTCCCCAAGTTGGGGGTAATCCGCCCAAAACGCCTGTCACTGTCCACCGTTTGTATGCTTATAAACCGAACTGATAACAATTCCCATTGCTGTTACGACAAATAACTTTTTCCAGTCTTAGCTAGTAATCAACTTCACTGCGTAGCTCTCTCTCGAGTATTTCCCGGAAAAGAAATTTGTTAACAAGACTTAAGTTCTGGGACGTAAATCTTGCATACTATTAGAGATAGATAAACCATATCGCAAAAGTTTTTCGAGACGGGACTACGAATAGGTTCTCTTATACTAAAAGCTAAGAAGTCAGGGAACCAGAAAAAAAAAACCGGACGCTATCCGGAAAATCAAGTTACAACGAGTCTAATAATGTTTCTTGGCAAAATCGAATCTACTTTACGTGCAAATCAAGATATTTTGCCAGAAATGGGTTCTTCATTCTCATTTGGTTCAAATCTGACCTTATTCTCTGATTTTAAGTTTACTCAAATTTAGAGTTTACAAATTGCAATAAAAAAACTATTTATAGGATTTAAAGAAATTATTTGGTACTGCTAATGGAAACAAAAACTTTACTGTTATCAGTTTAATCACAGAGAAAAATAAAGATATTACTGACTTATGCTCTCTTGTTAAAAGGTACGCTTTATTACCATTGGTTTATTTTTGTCATGTATTTTTCTAAGCCAATCACATTACTGTTTACATCTGGAAAGACAAATAGCACCGCGTTTTTGAAGCCAGGTTGGTTTTAAAACCCTACCCAGCTGGGATATGGTATCAAGGAATTTCTTTTTCACGATAAACAAATATTGCTTAAAATCGAATTGATTCTTTTTTTTATGAAATTTTAAGCCAATGAAAGAACAAAAATTACCGAGTAACATTTTTTTTTTATAATTAAACTTTCTGTTTCTCTGTGACTTAATGTCTATTTAATTCGTTTTTGTATCAAACTTCAAATAAAAATTAAAAACAGCGAGAACAAGTATGAAGGAAATTTTACTTACTAGGTTAAGTTGAAAAACAGTTGAATTGTAACAAATATAAATATAGTCATGTTTTAGTTTATCATACATAACCAGTCAGTAAACTAGGGTTTATAGCCGAATTTTCGGGACCTTCCTCGTATCCGTGATTAATTCGCAATATTTTCTTGTAATTTTTGTCGAGCATCTGCCACAGCCGGAAGATCAGCAGAAGTTAATCAATGAAACACAACGACGGCATTCTAGCATAGTGTACATTAGCTCTTTTAAATAAATTAAATAAAAAAAAACTAATTTTTTTAGCTGAAAGTAAGGAGCGACATTAAAACTTAAAACGAACAGAAATTACTCCGTATATGAAATGGGTTGTCCCCTCCGCAATCCCTTGCTCTTTACGCTAAAGCTTTTAATTGTTTTAAAAAGTAGAATTGTGGCAAAGAGTCAAACTTTAGCGTAAAGAGCGAGGGATTGCGGAGGGGACAACCCATTTCATATACGCAGTAATTTCTGTTCGTTTTAAGTTTTAATGTCGCTCCTTACTTTCAGCTAAAAAAATTAGTTTTTTTTTATTTAATTTCTGAACGTTTTTGAATTAATGCATGTTTGGTTTTGGCTCTCCGCACATAGATTATTAAAATGAAATTTGTATATGAATTCTTTTTTTGGCTAAATGGCTTTCTCTTAGTTTTGATCAGACGATTTTGAGAAATAAGGGGTGGAGAAGGAGGTCTAGTTGCCCTCCAATTTTTCGGTTACTTAAAAAGGCAACTAGAACTTTTAATTTTTAATGAATGTTTTTATTAGTAAAAAATATACGTAACTTAAGAATTAACTTACGTAACAAACTTTCATAATCTTATATTTTTGTTATGCATACGAGGGGGTTTGTACCCTCGTTAATACCTCGCTCTTTACACTAAATCGTAAGTTTTGTCCCAATTCTTTACGAATGACCCCTGAATCAGAAAGACCGTAGAATAAATAGTTGAAATTACTAAAAATACTTTAGCATAAAGAGCGAGGTATTTATCTCTTCCTAAATACCTCGCTCTTTATGCTAAAGTATTTTTAGAACCCCTCATATGCGTAATAATCTCTGTTCGTTTTAAGTTTCAATGCTACTCCTTCCTTTCATTTGAAAAAACGTTTTCATGTTTATTTTTCATTGTTTTCTTATAGTAATGCTAGAATATCCTGCGCCCTTTTCATTGAATTTTTCTTCCCCCATGACAGGTTCCTCCAAGGAAAGCTCCTCCAACATAGCCCCCTCCCCTCAGCCCCACCCCCAAACAAAATAAAATCCCCCCTGAAAACGTCTGTACACTTCCCAATAACCATTACTATACGTAAACACTGGTCAAAGTTTGTAACTTGCAGCCCCTCCCCCAGGGATTGTGGGGGAGTAATTCATTCCCAAAGATATAGTTATTATGATTTTCGACTATGCTGAACAAAATGGCTATCTCAAAATTTTGATCCGTTGACTTTGGGAAAAAATGAGCGTGGGAGGGGGCCTAGATGCCCTCCAATTTTTTTGGTCACTTAAAAAGGGCACTAAAACTTTTGATTTCCGTTAGAATGAGCACACTTGCGACATTCTAGGACCACTTGGTCGATACGATGACCCCTGGGAAAAAAAACAACAAAAAAACAAACAAATAAACACGCACCCGTGGTTTGTCTTCTGGCAAAAAATACAAAATTCCACATTTTTGTAGATAGGAGCTTGAAACTTCTACAGTAGGGTTCTCTGATACGCTGAATCTGATGGTGTCATTTTCGTTAAGATTCTACGACTTTTAGGGGTTGTTTCCCCCTATTTTCTTAAATAATGCAAATTTTCTCAGGCTCGTAACTTTTGATGGGTAAGACTAAACTTGATGAAGCTTATATATTTAAAATCAGCATTAAAATGCGATTTTTTGATGTAGCTATTGATATCAAAACTCAATTTTTTATAGTTTTGGTTACTATTGAGCCGGGTCGCTCCTTACTACAGTTCGTTACCACGAACTGTTTGATCTACTGCCATTTATTGTAAATCCCACTTGCACATATTTGTATTGAAGACGTTACTCAAAATTTCGTCTTTTAAAAACAGCCCATCGTTAATTTTTAAACTATTAAACTCAGTTTTTATAAAGCTTGCAAAAATCTCTAAATAAAACCTTGGAATTTCTTTAGTCATGAAAAGCTCCAAATTTGCCAATTGTAACGTGCAATAATGCTGCCTAAGTAAGAAGCGATGTGGGCACAATGTATAATTTATTAATTGATTTTTTTTTTTTTTTTTTTTTTTTTTTTTTTTTAGACCAGGGGACTTCGCATCGAAGGAGTTGTCGTAGAACTTTGAAAAGGAATCATTCAACTGGAAATTGAAAGGGGCACCCTTTTTAATAGTCGAAAATGATTGGAGGGCAACTAACCTCCTACGCCCACCATTTCCCCAAACACATTCAATCACAGTTTTGAGATAGCTAGCTTGTTGAACATAGTTGAAAGATTCTGAAATTACGTCTTTGAGGATGACACTCCCCAAAGCCCACAGAGCAAGAGTTGTAAGCTGTGCCCTGAGGGCATTTATAGTTTATATAGAAAGGGTGATCGTATAAACTTCGGAGGGCGCTCATAGGATTGCTAGGCAAAATTTATAGTGTCCTAATTAAGTTTCAGAGTGATCAGAGGGTGGTTACACCACCCTCACACGTCATATTTTCCCGAAATGCATCCGATACAAATTTTGAGATGGCCATTTATTGTCGTTAAAACTTCCAAAGGGGCTTATTAGATTTGAAAATGAAGTGGCTAATGCTTCTCTTAATAGTCGAAAGCGATTGGAGGACAACTAATCCACCCCCCTTAAGCCAACCATTTCCCCAAACACATCCCATCAAAATTTGGCCACTGTCATCACTGTAGCTTTCAAGATTCTAATCTTGATGTGAAGATTTATCTTCCTATGCTTCCAAAGTTTTTTCTAACAGTTCGTGGTAGCGAACTGTAGTAAGGAGCGACCGGGCTCATTAGTAACCGAAACTCTAAAAAAAGGAATTTTTATACCGATAGTTATATCAAAAGAATCACATTTTAATGTTGATTGTAAATATATAATTTTCATTAAATTTAGTCTCAACCATCAAAAGTTACGAGCCTGAGAAAATTTGCCTCATTTTAGAAAATAGGGGGAAACACCCCTTAAAAATAATATAATCTTAACGAAAATCACACCATTAGATTCAGAGTATTAGAGAATTCTATAGTAGAAGTTTCAAGCTCCTATCTAAAAAAATGTGGAATTTTGTATTTTTTGTGACAAGACAGATCACAGATGCGTGTTTATTTGTTTTGTTTTGTTTTTTTTCCAGGGGTGATCGTATCGAGCCAGTGGTCCTAGAATGTCACGAGAGGGGTCATTCTAACGGAAATTAAAAGTTCTAGTGCTCTTTTTAAGTGACCAAAAATTCAACGGCACCTAAGCCCCCTCCCACGCTCATTTTTTCCCAAAGTCACTGGATCAAAATTCTGAGATAGCCATTTTATTCAAGATCGCCGAAAAACCTAATAACTATGTATTTGGGGACGACTTACTCCCCCACAGTCCCAGTGGAGAGGCTGCAATTTACAAACTTTGACCAGTACTTACATACAGTAATGGTTATTGGGAAGTGTACAGACGCTGCCCGGGGATTTTCTTTGGTTGGAGGGGGAGGGCGTTAGGGGAGGGGTTTATGTGGAGGGAACTTTCAATGGAGGAATTTGTCATGGGGGAAGAGAATTTCCATGAAGGGGGTGCAGGATTTTTTAGCATTTTTTTAAAAAAACAATGAGAAAATAAATATGACAAAGTATTTTCAACTGAAAGTAAGGAGCAGCATTAAAACTTGAAACGAACAGAAATTATTACGCATATGAGAGGCTCACCTCCTCCTAGTAAATCGCTCTTTACGCTAAAGTAATTTTATTAATTTCAAGTATTTATTCTATGGCCTTTGTGATTCAGGGGTCATTCTTAAGGAATTGGGACAAAATTTAAGCTTTAGTGTAAAGAGCGAGGTATTGACAAAGGGGCAAACCCTCTCATATACGTAACAAAAACATACGAATATCGAAGTTCGTTACTTAAGTTAATTCGTAAGTTACGTAAATTTTTACTAATAAAAGCGTTCGTAAAAAAATAAAAGTTCTAGTGGCCTTTTTAAGTAACCAAAAAGTTGGAAGGTAACTAGGCCTACCCCCCTGCTCCTTTTTTTTTCTCAAAATCGTCCGATCGAAACTATGAGGAAGCCATTTAGCCAAAAAAAAATAAATTAATATGCAAATTTCTATTTAATTATTCATATGTGGAGAGTCAAAATCAAAACAGCATTAATTAAAAAAACGATCGGAAATCAAATAAAAAAAACAAGTGTTTTGAACTGAAAGTAAGGAGCGACATTAAAACTTAAAACCAACAGAAATTACTCCGTATATGAAAGGGGCTGTTCTCCCTCTTCAACGCCCTGCTCTTTACGCTAAAGTTTTTTAGTGTTTTAAAAATTAGAGATGAGAGAAAGAGTCAAACTTTAACGTAAAGAGCGGGGCGTTGAAGAGGGAAGATCCCCTTTCATATACGGAGTAATTTCTGTTCGTTTTAAGTTTTAATGTCGCTCCTTACTTTCAGTTGAAAACACTTGTTTTTTTTTTATTTGATCAACTGCCAAAAAGCACCCTCAGCCTTGGCTATTCTGCTTTTAACATCCTCACTGCTCTCATTGTCTTTACTAACAATACTACTACTACTACTACTACTACTACTACTATTACTACTAACAACGCGAGAAGTTTTAAGGATAAGTTTTCAAGAAATGTTGAAGGGCATGTTGAATTAAATTGAAGCACGTTTTGTGCATGCAGGCTTTCAGAAAGCCGTATCAGCAGTATCTCAAAAACGGCTTGGAGTCGAAACTTTCAGTGCATGTTCATTGATACGTTATTGTAATAAAAACGCCCTAAGTAAAAGCTATTACTACTAGTAGTAGTAGTACTACTGCTGTTAGTAGGCCACTAATATTACTAAGGCTATTTGTATTAATATCAAATTTTCTGGGACAATTATGTTGTATGTTCAATTTTTGTAAAGGTATTCTTCAACGAAAATACAAAAAGTGCTTAGAAAGTCAAGAGAGGGCTTGATAGGGTGTTAATATAGACGGTTTTACCCCCAGATGACACCATGGGAGGGAACAGCTAACCCATAAGTGGAATGTTTTCCGTATGTTTTCATTTTCAATGTCGACCTTTTGACCTTAAAAATAAATAAATAATATTTCATCTTTTTAAGATTCACTAGAAAGCTTTGTAACTTCTATTCTCTCATTCAAAATGTGGGAGCTACATATCACAATTAAACAAAAAAGCAAGTTTGTTTCAACTCAAAGTAAGGAGCAGCTTTAAAAATTAAGACGAACAGAAATCATTCCGTATATGGGGGCTGCACTCCCTCATCAGTCCCTCACTCTTTGCACTAAAGTTTTAGTGCTTTAAAAAGCGTATTACCGCATTTAAACGCCCTTTGTGTCTTGAGTCGTTCTTAAAGAACCTTAAAAAAAGTTGAACTTTAGCGTTAAGAGCAGTCTTTAAGAAGACCACATTTTTAGTCTACTGTAGAAATGTGCATATTGTAGCATACTGTAACATGATGTAACATACAAATGTAAATATTTTGTTGAAAAAATATTACCTAATATTGTGAGACAAGTTTCAAGTTACCCTTTACGTATTCCACTTATGGTCAAAATCCATTTTTCGTTCCAACTAACTTCCGTTTTCTATTGTCTTGATCAAACTATAAAAGCGACTTATTTCTACTCGACTAATAACAAAAACCCATTGCTGGAGCAATTTCATCCATAAAATTGTCTTTAACTATTACGTTTAAAGATGCTTTTAAAATTTTTAACCAAACATTTCTACTGTGTAGGTATCAAAATCGAAATTTTACAAATTCATACCATTTTCTTTAAAATGTAGAAGCTAATTATCAAAATAACTATATATAATGACCACAATCTAAGCCCATCGAACTTAAGGCCGTGATTAAGTGAACTGACGGAACTAGTTAAAATTGGAAATTTATATTTAAAAAGTATTCAAGTATTCATTGGCGGAAGATACCGCTTTTAATATCAGGCCGTAGCTTCCTGAAGGTGCTACAAAATCTTTGCTAGGATTTTGCTCTATTTCCTGTAATTGCCTAAAATCTTAGAAAATGTCTCGCTCTCTTTACAAGTGTACTATATGAAGGATATTGCTTTTAGAACAAAATTGGTACTATCATGAGCAGAAGACAATAGCCTGTAAGATGATTGCAACCATTTTTCGATGTACTTTTCTGTTTTCGAACAGTCCCATAGAACATTTTCAGCTACCTGAAATTCTTACAAGTTTTTTTTCCAGAATAAATCGTTTCAGACCGCCGATAACACCCCTAGAGACCAGATTGACAAGCTGGTATTATTACCTGCTATTCCCACCAATGAATAAGTGCTATTTGAAGGGTTATGACAATCGTTGGTCTCTAGAGAATTGAAAGACAGAAGGCTACCCTAACTTTGATTTTGAACCTCGATGTTTTCAAGTTCACTTAATCACGGCCTTAAGCAAATACTAGTTGAAGTAATAATATTTACGCTTTAACTTTTATTAGAAGGTATATACATTTTAAATTTTAATTACTGTAGCCCACATCCTTAGACGCCCTTCTTCAATTTTAAAATTATGTTTTAAAGCTTTTTTCCGATATGAACAGCGCTAATATTCAGTGCTGATATTAATTTCTGATCCTCAGATACTCAGAAGGGTACTTATTTTAGGTAGCCTTATTTTCGAGTCCCAATTATTCAGTTCTTTGACTAGCATACACTATCCATTAAATACTACGAGAATCAGGTCAGACAAGTCACTGTTGATGGAATCATCAAAAGCCATTACCAAATGGAAGGTACTTTTTCTTGTGCCTCTCACTTGAGCAATCAACAAGAGTCAATTATCTCTTGACCTCTCAACAACTGAAGCGATCTAATACAACCGAAAAGGCTATGCTTGGGAGCACATCTCAGATCCTTTGTTTTTCACCTATCACGTACTCTGGAGTCTGTATTCCTCTTTGACTAATTAGAAAGATTGATTAATGGATTGCTTCCTTGTTCTGGTCTTTCTAATACTAATTGCTTCTGCTGTTGTTTACAACGCCTGGTTTTAAGTGGTTACTAGAAAGTCTGAAATAAGGTTATAAACTAGAAAGATGACAAAAACCCATCGTCGCGGGAATGCTGGATTGTGATTTCGCGATAAATTCTCATGCTGAAGCTCGAATGAAAAATGGAAAGGAATCATTATCCACTGTCACAGACATAAAGTCAACAATGTTAATGCTCAATGATGCACATGCTTTTACAATCAAAGTGCTAGGGCCTTATAGTGGGAACGGTTTTCTATGCGGTGCTATTTTTATTTCTACTGCAGCGCGAATACTAGAAAAGTAACGAAATAATGATTCATTTACAGTCTGTGCGTTAGTAAAATCAAGATGGATGTCCACAGGACTTGTCCGTATCCCTGGCAAGTTCGGTTTAAGGCAAGGTCAAAAGAAAATTCGGGTATTTTTGTTTCTGTGTTACGAAGACTTGCATAAAGATACCGTGAGTACGGAACTAGGCAATTTCTAACAATCTAGTCTGGCTGGTTTTCTCCAATGATTATAACCCATTGAGTACAATTAAGTTATAATCGTACAATTAAGGCTATTTATAATAGCCTTATTTGTACTAGTATCATAGTAGTAGTGGTAACGGCAGTAACAGTAGTAGCAGCAGTATTAATAGCAGTAGTAGCAGGTACATTTTGCCTTTTGGTCAAGTGAGCATCCCACTCATAAATGCCACTGAAATTTCCTCTTGATATGATAAGCTGTTCTAAAAGTATTGCTGATACGCCCGTATCATTAATCTGTATATACATAGTATGTTTTGAATTAGTTCAACTTTCTCCTCAACATTTCTTCAGATAATTTTTTTTTCAATATCCCTAGCCTTAGTTGTAATCGCTACAGAAGTAGTAGTTATAGTGATAGTAGTAGTAGTAGTAGTAGTAATAATACTTGCCGTAACAGTAGAAGCAGCAGTAGTTGAAGTAGCAGTAGCGTGTGAATATTGCCTTTTTGGTCAATTAATCATCTCCTTTAGCATTTTCTGAAAATACTAAATTAATATACTGATTCATTTCTGACTTACACCCTTTTGGCAGCCCATATATACATGACATGTTTTGATTCAGTTCGACAGTCCCCTCAACATTCCCTGAAAGAATAATCTTAGCGTCCTTCGTATTTTGGGAAAATAGAAGTCAAAGATGCATATTTTTTCTCGATAGCATATACTATATGTAAACAAGGTAAAAATGCCATAACTTACAGCCCTTGCCCTGAAGCCTCGGGAGGGGGGGGGTCACATCTCCAAACATAACATAATTGAATCTTTCAACAATGCTGAAATAAAGTGATGTCTCAAAGCTTCGTTGGATGTTTGTTTTTGAAAATGATGAGAGAGGGGGGGGGGGGGGGTAACGCTTTCAAACCACTTTGGCTCTTAAAAAGGGCACTATTACTCCCAATTTAAAATCAAATGAGATCCATCTGAATTTAATTTAGATATCAAAACCGGTGCCATAGCAACAAAGACAATTGACGGATGATAGAATGCATTGGAATTGTATAATTTGGGCTATAAATTTTCACACTAGGGGTGTGGGAGTTAGTTTAGTTTAGATCGGGTGCACTCTCCAAATAATTTAATCTCCCCCGTCATGTGCAAATATATAGCCCAAATTATATTATTTTATAAACCAAAGGTTATATGAAAGTTCTTAAGCCGAACTGGCCAGACATGACAATAAACAATCAAGAGAGATAAAACTCTACAAAAAGAAAACTTAAAACGAGACGACGGCCAGTAGATATCAGATATTTATGATATTCTTTTAAAAAACGAACCAATAGTCGATGGGGGAATTAAAATTTTACACAATCACCAGGGGACAAGATTACCCACTAGACCAAAAAGAGTTGCTTCAATTTTAGCTTACAAGAGGATTATTTCGCAACAGAATAATTAACTAAGTTTCAATTTTCATAAATTTTTCCTCAGTTGCTCTTTGATTCTCATTGAAGTAACTCGCATAGCTGCTTTTCCCTACGTGGATAAGTAGCGACAATTGTATTTATTATATTTGGTGGTGGTTTTTATTTGTTTTTAGTTTAGTTTTCTTTTAATTTTCTATCTTGTGCTGAAGACGCCTTGTTTTATACAGGCGAAATATCCGCGTTGTTTTAGTCTTTTAATTCTACTGGCCGTCGTCCCGTTTTAAGTTTTCTTTTTGTAGAGTTTTATCTCTCTTGATTGTTTATTGTCAAAGGTTATATGAACGTTATATTTCATTAGGGTTAACCTAACTTCTCTTCTTACGAATATTTTGTTTAATTAATAAGTACCATTTTTTCTATTAAGAAGAATGCTAAAATTTTCTTATATGCTGTATGAAGATTCTGAATTAAATTATAATATGTCGATACAAAGCTATGTAGTGAAATGAGCAGTCCCATACATACTGGAGAGAAGCAGCAAATGATCCATGAACATAGGAAATAAAAATCACTTCTACCTCTTTAACTTTATTTCTTTGTTGTGCAGCTATGAGCCGTGATACAAGTCTCATATGGACCAACTGTTCTCTTTGAAAAATTTCGGAAACAAGAAAGTTCGGGAGATCAGTCATCATGCATGAATTCATTTCCCTTATCTAAAATCCCTCCCGGTCTAAACGGATATACGGCTGAACTTGATAGCACTATGTTGTCTTTTGAACTTCAATATTATAACTATCTAAGCAACAGTTTGATTTTCAATTGATTGGCTTGGCTTATAAGACAAGACTGGTGGTTATAGACTAGATGGATATAGACTAGATATTTTAAGACTTTCTAGGGCTATAATGAAAGAAAAGTTGAGATGGCTAGGCCACGTTCTGCGGATGAAGGATGACAGATTGCCGAAGATTGTCCTTTTTGGCCAACCGTCTGGGGCTACACGGAAAGCAGATCGTCCTCGTCTGGGTTGGGAGGATGTCATAAATAAAGATTTAAAGGAAATGGTAACTTCCTGGGAGGGTGTAAAGAGGGAGGTTTTGAATAGATTAGGTTGGAGGAGGAGCGTGCGTAGCTGTATTGGCCTCAGGCGGCTTGGTGCTGCAGTGAGTTATTATTATTAGTAGTAGTAGTAGAGGGTTTTATTCAAGTAAACGAGATGTCTTTTGGAAATGGTAGCAGACGAAATTACTCATAAAATGCCTGAATAAGTGTTTTTTATTTTTTTTTTGTTACGAAATTATTCGATATTTGTAATGAAAAAAGGTTGAATATTTTTAGTGGTCATAGATCCCCCTTCTACCCTCACTTCTACGGAGACGTACGGCTACGTAAATTAAAAATTAAGTAAAAGCACACAATTGACACAGAGCTGGTTCTCTGGCTTTGATTGTGCTTACCACAAGTCCCCCTTAACTACTGCACACCTTCTATTGCTCTGTGATAAAGATTGACTGGCGAGAATAAATATACCAGTAGTGAATTATGCTCACAGTGTACCAGATCACATCATGATAAGTGCCAGCAATAGTTCTACCTCATACAAACATATTGACTAACTACCTGTATGTTTGAATAGCCAAGATTTCACGGCCCATTCTTTTATTTCATACACAGATATGATGCTATACTTTAGGGATTTGGTAATTTTTATTTATGAAAGTAAACAAGGTGAAAACATTTCAAACGTATTTGTTTTCAGTTAAGCGTAAATTGTGTTCTGCCCTTCTCATGTTAATTTTTGTTCGTTTTGAGTGTGACTCGGCTATTTAATGTAATTTCTGTTCGTTGTGTGTTTCATTTATTAATTAATAGTGATCTGTGGTAGTTTTACGCTTGGAAGATTATTTGACTTTATTTTTGCTCATTCTTGGCTTAATGAAGCTCTTAACTTTTCTTTGAAAGACTCATTTTGTGAAAAAGTTTTTTAATTTATTTCTGTTCGTTTTTTATTGACATAGTCTTTTTCATGGAAAAGTGTATATCTTTACAGTTTTCAAACAGTTCGTGGTAACGAACTGTAGTAACGACCCGGTACTGTAGTAACTGTAGGAGCGACCCGGCTCAATAGTAAACGAAACTCTAAAAAACGGAATTTTGATGCTAAAAGATACACCAAAAGAATCGGATTTTCATGCTGACTTTAAATATACAAGTCTCATCAAATTTAGTCCTTGACATCAAAAGTTACGGGCCTGAGAAAATTTACCTGATTTTGGAAAATAGGGGGAAGACCCCAAAAAAGTCATAGAATCTTAACGAAAATCACACCGTCGCATTCAGCGTATCAGAGAACCCTATCTAAAGCTCCTATCTACAAAAATGGTGAATTTCGTATCTTTTGCCAGAAGACAGATCACGGGTGCGTGTTTATTTTTTTTTTTTTTTCAGGGGTCATCGTATCGACCAAGTGGTTCTAAAATGTCGCAAGAGGGCTCATTCTAACGGAAATGATAAGTTCTAGTGCCCTTTTTAAGTGACCAAAAAAACTGGAGGGAACCTAGGCCCCCTCCCACGCTCACTTTTCCCAAAGTCAACGGATCAAAATTTGAGGTAGCCATTTTGTTCCGCATAGTCGAAAACCATAATAACTATGTCTTTGGGGATGACTTACTCCCCCACATTCCCTGGGGAAGGGGCTGCAAGTTACAAACTTTGACCAGTGTTTACATACAGCAATGGTTATTGGGAGGTGTACAGATGTTTTCAGGTTTTTTTTGAGGGGAGGGGGCTATATGGGAGGATCTTTCCATGGTGGAGTATGTAATGGGGGAAGAGAAATTCAATGAGAAGGGCGCGGGATTTTCTAGCATTATTATAAAAAAAAATGAAAAAATAAACATGAAAAAGTTTTTTCAATTGAAAGTAAGGAGTAGCATTAAAACTTAAAACGAACAGCGATTATTACACATATGAGGGGTTCTAAAAATACTTTAGCATAAAGAGCGAGGTATTTAGGAAGAGACGAATACCTCGCTCTTTATGCCAAAGTATTTTTAGTAGTTTCAACTATTTATTCTACGGCCTTTCTCATTTAGGGGTTATTCTTAAAGAATTGGGAAAAAACTTAAGATTTAGTGTAAAGAGTGAGGTACTAACGAGGGGACAAACGCCCTCATATACATAATAAGAAAATAAGAATATAAAAGCTTGTTACGTAAGTTAATTCTTAAGTTAGGTATATTTTTTACTAATAAAAACGTTCGTTAAAAATTAAAAGCTCTAGTTGCCTTTTCTAGTAACCGAAAAATTGGAGGGCAACTAGGCCTCCTTCCCCACCCCTTATTTCTCAAAATCGTTTGATGAAAACTAAGAGAAAGCCATTTAGCCAAAAAAAGAATTAATGTGCAAATTTCGTTTTAATAATTTATGTGCGGAGAGCCAAAATCAAACATGCATTAAATCAAAAACGTTCAGAAATTAAATAAAAAAAACTAGTTTTTTTTAACTGAAAGTAAGGAGCGACATTAAAACTTAAAACGAACAAAAATTACTCCGTATATGAAGTGGGTTGTTCCCCGCAATCCCTCGCTCTTTACGCTAAAGTTTGACACTTTGCCACAGTTCTACTTTTTAGAACAATTAAAAACTTTAGCGTAAAGAGCGAGGGATTGTGGAAGAGACAACCCATTTCATATACGGAGTAATTTCTGTTCGTTTTAAGTTTTAATATCGCTTCTTACTTTCAGTTAAAAAAAACTAGTTTTTTTTTATTGAATCTTATATAAGAATCCATAGTATGGGTTGTTATTTCTATGTTCGAGAAACTTTTTCAGTAATTTTAATCCTGACACAAACAGTTTTTTTTTTTTTTTTACTTAATTTTACAGCTTCTGAAGTTAACCTGAAAATTAAAACTTAATATCATTCCCAAAATATTCTATCTATGCTCTTTGACAACCTGGATACACTTTCACTCTTTTTATTTATTTAAATTGTAAGAGCAGAAGTAGTAATAGTAGTATCCCCAAAAGTTTCAACTTAATACCCACAGTCGTTCTCAATATACTGTTGAGGTGTCTTATTTAAAACCATTTCATACAATGTCTTAAGATTTAATTTTAAAGAAACATTTAGTTTTAAAGTATAATGGACCAATTGCATAACTGTGAGGGGGTTAACATGTCTAATATCCCTAAAGACATAGTTGCTGGACAGCTCTACTATGCTGAACAAAATGGCTGTCTAAAAATTTTGACTGGATGTGCTTAGAAAATGAAAGGGCTTGAGAGAAGGGCTTTTTGTCCTCCAATCTCTTGTTGCTCTTAAAAAGGGCACCAGACACTCGCGCTGTAATTGAATTGCAAGGAGGAGGACTTTTACCTTCATATATCAAGTAAAAAAATTTCAAACAAGTACAAATAAAGTGAAAAAATTTAAATATATTTTGTTTTCAGTAAAGTGGAAATTGTGTTCTGGTCTTGAGAAGGCATGGGTGTTGCCAGCTCTACTCATGTTAATCTTTGCTTGTTTTGAGTTTCACTGGGTTATTTATTGCATGATTTAAATAAATAACATACGTTTAATTTGTTTTAAATTTTTAACTTTATTAATTAAAATTATTGAAACTTTAAGGAATATATATCAGTATATGTATACAACTGTGAGAATCCAAAGCCACTTCTTTTCAGTAAGTGCAAATTATGCTCTGGTCTTGGGAAGGTACGAGGTTTGCCAAAGACACAATTTCCAGACCTTTGAATACACTGAACAAATGGCTATCTCAAAATTTGATTAGATGTGTTTTGGGAATTGTTGGGCGTAGGGAAGGGGGGGAGTGTTTCATTCTGCCCTGCAGTCACTTTGGACTAATAAAAAGGGCCTCAACCCTTTCAATTTCCAAACGAACAAGCCTTTTTCAAAGTTCCTACGACAACAAAAGGCCATCTCAAAATTTCCATCAGATAAATTATGAGAAAAAATAAGGTTTGGAGGGGTGGGGTTTATCCACCCTCAAATCACTCTGAATCTTAAAAAGGACACTAGACCTTCTGATTACCAATCCAACGAGCCCCCTTCGAAGTTTATACTGTGATCCATTCTATATATATCTATAGGCGCCCAGGTCATAACTTGCCTTGTCCTGAGAGCTGTGGGGGGGGGGGTTGATAGCCTCCAAAACATAATTTCCGGTCCTTTCAATTACGTTGAACATAATGGCTATCTCAAAATTTTGATTGGATGTGTTTGGGGAAATGGTGGGCGAGGGAGGGAGTTAGTTGCCCTCCGATCAGTTTCGACAATTAAAAGGGGTACTGGCCCTTTCAATTTCCGATCGAATATGCTTTTTTCGAAGTTTCCGCGTAATAAATAGCCATCTCAGAGTTTCTATAAGATGAATTTCGGAAAACACGAGGTGTGGTGGTGGTGGGGGGGTATCCACCCTCCGATCACTCTGAATCTTGAAAAGGGAACTAGAACTTCTGATTACGAGTCCAACAAGCCTCCACCGATGTTTAAACGATCATCCTTTTTTATATTTATATACCTTGTGTGCCCCCATAGGGTAACTTGCAACTATTACCCTCAGGGCTCTGGGGGGGGGGAGATAGTCATCCTCAAAGAAATAACTTCCAGAATTTGTAATTACGTTTAATAAAATGACTATCTCAAAATTTTTAATGGAAGTGTTTGAGGAGATGGTGGGCGTGGAAGGGGGCTAGTTGCCCCCAGTCACTTTCTACTATTAATAAGGGCACTGGCTCTTTCAGTTTCTAATCGAATGAGACCTTTTTGAAGTTTCTACGACAAAAATTGCCCATCCCAAATTAAAACCAGATTCATTTCGGGAAAATATGAGGTGTGGGGGAGGGGTTATCTACCCTCCGATCATTCTGAATCTCATTAATGTACTAGCACTTCTGATTACCAATCCAGTTTTCCCCCTCAAAGGTTGTACTACCACCCTTTCTATATATATACCTTAAGTGCACCCTGGGCATAACTTACAACCCTTGCTCTGAGGTCTGTGGGAGGTTGTCATCCTCAGAGACATAATTTCCAGACTTTTCAATTACGTTGAACAAAATGGTTACTTCAGAATTTTTTGTGGATGCGTTTGGGGAAATTGTGGCCGTGGGAGCTGCCCTTTAATCACTTTAGACTATTAAAAAGGGCATTAGCTCTTTCAATCGAATGAGCTGTTTTCGAAGTTTCTTTGACAACAAATGGCAATCCCAAAATTTCTATCAGATGCATTTCGAATTACGAGGCTTTTGTTGGGAGGGGGTCTCCACCCTCTTATCACTTTGAATCTTAAATAGGACAATAGAACTTCTGATTACCAATCTAATGAGCCCCCTCCGAAGTTTACAAGATCGCCTTTTATGCCCCCAGGGCACAACTTACAACCTTTGCCGTGAAGGCTCTGGTGGGGGGGGGGGCTGTCATCCTCAAAGACATAGTTTCTAGACCTCTCAATTACCTTGAACAAAATGGCTATCTAAAAATTAAGGAATAGTTGCCCTTCAATCACTTTCGACTATTAAAAAGGGCACTAGCCCTTTCAATTTCCAATCAAAGCAAATTACTTAGTAATATGACACTTTTTAGACTGAGAGATGCTGTAGACAAAGTTTTAAGAGAAGAACAGTACGGTTTTAGAAAAAGTAGAGGATGAATCGACCAAATTTTCAGTCTTAGGTTAATAATTGAAAAGGGCCTTTGTTGTCAAACACCTTAGGTCCTCAGTCTTATAGATTATCAGCAAGCGTTTGATTCTGTTGATAGAAGAGTTTTAGCAAAGGTCTTGTCCTTATATGGTACACCAGACAAATACATTAAAGTGATTTGTGCTATGTACGAGAATAATACTGCTGCGGTTAAGGTAGGGAATAAGGTTAGCAGCTGTTTTTTTTTATTATTATTAAATCAGGAGTTAAACAGAGTTGTGTTCTATCCCCTTTATATGGAATATTTTGATTGACTTTGCCTTAAGGAGCCCAGGAAAGGCAGTTGGAGACCACAGAATCAAATGGGGAGGAAAAACTCTCCTAAACTTAGATTATGCTGATGATTTAAGCACATTAGATGAAAGTGTGAGCAAAATGAATGAACTTTTAGAGGTTTGACGAGTTCTGGTTGCGAGAATAGGTTTGAAAATTAATGTCTAAGAAGACTAAGTCACTAAGGCTAGGAATAAGTGAAGACGAAAAGGTAACGTTGGATGACGAAAAGATTGATCATGGGGGCAACTTCACTTACCTTGGTAGTATTATTAGTAAAGACGGTGGGAGCAGTGAAGATGTTAAAAGTAGAATAGCCAAGGCTCAGGGTGTTTTTTAACAGTTGAAAAAAGCTAGGAAGAATAGGAAGATAAGTCTGCAAACCAAGATTAGAATATTGGAAGCTTACAGTGGTCAAATATGCCTCTGAAGCATGGGCGCTCCGAAAAGCGGGTGAAAATTTACTAGATGTTTTCTAGAGAAATTGCCTCCAGATTGTTCTGGGTACTCGGCTGAATGACCGTATTTCAAACAGTATGTTTTACGAAAAATGGGGTTCTATTCCGGTTTCTAGGGTTATAATGAAAGAAAGGTTGAAATGGCTAGGCCACGTCCTGCAGATGAAGGTTGAAAGATTTCCGAAGATTGTCCTTTTTGGCCAACTATTTGGGGCTAAAAAGAAAACAGTACGTCCTCGTCTGGAGTGGGAGGATATCATAAATAAAGATTTAAATGAAATGGGAACTTCCTGGGAGGGTGTAAAGATGGAAGCCTGGAGTAGATTGGGTTGGAGGAGGAGCGTGCGTAGCTGCGTTGGCCTCAAGCGGCTTGGTGCTGCAGTGAGTGACAAGTGATAGTAGTAGTAGTAGTAGTAGTAGAACTAGAACTTTTGATTACCAGTCCAATGATCCCCTCCGAAGTTTATACGATCACACTTTCGGTATAGTAAAAAAAAGGAAATGATCGAAAATGGGTTGTTAAGGCCAAACAATAATACTGAATAAACAAACAAAGCGAGTATTTCGAAAGGACAACCACCTCTATTCTTCAGTGTGAAACAAAATAATACATTCAAGGAAAGTGCCGAAGAAAACACCAACAAAAAAAACGCGGAAAGTCAATGTGAAAAAAAAAATAACAGTGAAAAAACCAGAAAATTTAAAAAATGAACAAAATTCAAAAAAAGCCAAAAAGTATAAGAACTAAAACTAAATTCCTAACAACAATAAAGCGAGTCATTCGCCAATATCCGCGTTTTGTACAAAATCCAAAAAATTATGAATTGCCCTCGACGGATACTAGCGAAATATTCGCTTTGTTTGCTTATTGAATAAAAAAAACAAGTTTTTTTAAACTGAAAGTAAGGAGTGACATTACAACTTAAAACGAACAGAAATTACTCTGTTTATGAAAGGGACTGTTCCCTTCTCAACACTCTTTACACTAAATTTTGATCTTTCTCTCAACTTTACTTTTCAAAACACTAGAAAACTTTAGTATAAAGAGCAGGGCGTTGTGGAGGGAACAGCCTTAAGTTTTGATGTTTCTCCCTACTTTCAGTTAAAACAAAATCGCTGTTTTGTTTAATATCTGAATGTTTTTGAATTAATGCGTGTTAAGATTTTGGCTCTCTGCACATGAACAATTAAAACAAAATTTGCATAATAATTTTTTTTTTACTAAATTCCTGTCTCATAGTTTTGATTGGACGATTTTGAGAAAAAAGGAGCGGGGGCCTAGATTCCCTCCAATTCTTTGGTTACTTAAAAAGGCAACTAGAACTTTTAATTTTTTACGAACGCTTTTATTTGAAATAGGGGGCAAACTTCTCTTCATCAAAACTTATTCCATCCTTGTCGCCGCACAAAAAATTATAATATACAAAGAAAAAGAAAATACATTTTCCTGTTTTCTAAACAAAATGTATAGCATTTAATTTATTTTTCAGTTATTTTGCTGTAAGTAGAAGTGAAAGCTCCCTTTTAGAACTGTTTTGCCTCACGGATGTAGCGAAGATATTTGACATTGACATATAACAAAAGTTATCCTATTTGGAGAATCTAAGCTGACATAAAGCAAACCAAGCGGAATATCCCCCCACCTCGTCAAAATTGATTCCACACCCCTATCAACTTAGCCGAGGGAAAGTCGACACAGACCAAGCATTTCACTCATCCAGATTATTTGGATCGACTGACCATTGCAAATGCCCAATGCTTAGCCGAATAACTTATGCACACTCATGCTCTGACTTTCTTTTTTTCTTCCTTTCTTCGCACTTATCTTTATGAATGTAAGTGATAAATGTTGACACTTCGAATGGTTTTGTAAATGGATGAGTTTTTAGAATAATACCATATGGAAAATATATGGAAGGATTTGGAACTTTTTCATTCTGGAAAAGTGAAGACAAATTAAAAGAAAATTTGAAATCCCAAGTAATCAAGAGTGTTATGAAAACAATGTAATATCAAAAAGATTCACGACTTTTTTATTATTCGTTCTTGTGTCAACAGGACTTCATCAGTTATTATGTTGTGTTTAATATATATCAATTATCAATCAATTACGATCAATAATGATTAATTATCAGTTGCGTAATCGAATTTCGCAAAAGAAGATGTAGAACCAGTGAAGTATAAATGAGATATAACTCGATTTCACAAAGTAAATGCTAGTCTATATATGAATTATATTAAACGGTTATTATTGGTTATAGTCATAAGTAGTATATAACCCAAATATATTGTACTAAATTGATGCAGTTATGTGTTGAACATCCAAATATTTTCTTCTTTCTCGTAGCAAATACTTGCGGTAGTAGACCTTGATCTCCCCCTTACTAAATTATGTGAAGCTGCATCAGTTATATTACAGGAAATATTGGTTTTGATCATGTTTAGATTCTTGATTTATTGAATTATGACTCTTGAATTATGATAGATACCAAATATTCGCCAAAAATGTTGGTTTTATTGTAATGTGTATGCCAGGAGCCGAGGACCTGTTCAAAAAAATTCGCCGTGCACAAATAGGATATTTTAGACATATCGTCTCGTTTCTTTCCTTTTAATTCGACAAATAGGTAACTGAATATATGTATGCATTATCTGAATCAGCAAATTGCATTATCATACCTAATCGTAAAATCCATAATATTTCTGAAGCGAAAACGCTAATTCACTTAGTTTCTAAGTGAAGCAGAATAACAGTCAATGTCATTGGAACTGATCGAGTTGAAAACGAAATAAGCGACAAAAAGTTGACAGAACTTTAAAAATAGGGAGGGGGTTGACAGGAAAGAAGCAATTTGTTTTATGGACACAAAATCCCCTTTGAAACAATTTGAGTAATGGGATAGAAGTGGAAACAGGAATCCAGAATAGTAAACCAGGCAGAATGGACATAACTGAAAACAAATCCTTTTAGTTTTACTGCTCCTAAATGCATAAAGGGAAGTAAATCAAACTGTATTAGAAATTCAATAAAGCTTTATCTCTATGTGACTCTCAAATAAATTCTCGGTTAATGACTGACGATGAACTACGAACCTCATGTCAACCTTGGCAGCTCGTTAACACACATGGGGCTAGGGACTTTTTTTGAGGGGAGACTGGTCGACTAATAAGGGAGGGGGTAGACGCACTGCATCTTACCAAAATTAGCCAAGCCCATCATTCTGAGGATTTTCCTGTTAGTAAATGCTTTTGGAGGGAGTAGAGCTCCATTGATACCCTTATATACGTTTATCCTCGCTTATATAGCTGGTAAAAATGATCACATAGACATGAAACATCTATTGTCTAATAAAACTATGTCATTATTCCTAGGGAAGGTGTAATTATTTTTTGGTACATTAGGGGTAAAAATTGGCAATCAAAATTGTCCTAGAAATAGCCTTTTAGGGCTCCGTGAAGGCTATTCAGGTAAATACCAGAAAATTATGAATAACGAAATGGTGTTTTCTGAAACATCGTTGAAGTTTTTGCTCCAAGATTCATTAATAATCGCCTCTAGAATGTTTCTGTCGGATGACACAATAACGTGTATTATAATATCATGAAGTATCGGTAGACCAATGACCAGCAACCTTTTTTAGTGAAAAGAGCCAAATAAAATTTTTAGGACCGAAAAAATTCCATTAAGAGTCGTAGTTAGGGCAAAATAAAATTATGCATGAAAATGCATGTTTTGTTCAGTTTGTAACCATAAATTTCAGTTAAAATATCTAATCAAAATCAGGCATCAAATAAATGATCAATTTCTAAGGTGAAAAGATATAAATGAAGATCATTAAATTTTATCTTCAGCAACCCACAGCCTAAAATAAAATACTAAATGTTAGTCACACTTCCATGTATTTCCAATACCTAACCTAACCTAACCTCCCTCTTTTTTAAATTCAAAAGAACCTCTTTTTGAATTTAAAAAAGAGGGAATAGTTGTGGGAAAAGTCAAAGTCATGGCCAATTGTAGAAAAAAGGCCAAGACAGATTGTTGATTTAAGTGGGCAGCCCAGTCAAGGGTTAATTTTATCCCTTTGATCAAATAGTTAACAATGGATAACATTCGATTTACGATTTACAGTCTTAGAGCACAGCAGAGGGCTACTACACCAGAAAATTCAAGTCCATTTCTCAAATTTCATACTGGAACTGATTTTCAATTTTTTGCGTGGCATACTATAAGTTCAGATCCTCTTAAAAGTAATGTTATGTGGTGCGATGCATAAGAGAATAAAGCCATAGTATTGCTCGCAGATCGTACACCGAATTTTATTGGAAGCATACCGATACATCAACTAAAATTTACTTTGGGGTGAAAATACGGATAGGAATTGTAGGGTAAACCTCCATTGTCCAAGTATTCATGTTGATGGGTTCGTGAAGAGTTTTGACGCCTATGCTGTTCTCTTTTTTTTCTTTTTAGGCTTATTCTGATTGTGAAACAGATTGCATAATCAAATTGATGAAGAGTTCCTCAGGAGCCATACTTTGATAATGATTAAATAAAACAAAAGTTTTTTTTAACTGCAAGCATGGAGCGACATTAAAACTGAAAACGAACAGAAATTATTCCGTATATTAAAGTTTATATTCCGTATATAAACTTAAAACCAACAGAAATTATTCCGTATATGAAAGGGCTTGTCCCCTCCTCAACACCTTGCTCTTTAAGCTAAATTTTGACTCTTTCTCTTAACTCTACTTTTTAAAACAATAAAAAGGCTCAATGTAAAGGGCAAGGCGTTGAGGAAGGGACAACCCCTTTCATATACGGAATAATTTCTGTTGGTTTTAAGTTTTAATGTCGCTCCTTACTTGCAGTTAAAAAAACTTGTTTTTTTTATTTAATACTAAAATGAAATGAAAAGAAATGAAGAGACATCGATGCTTCCCAATGAAAAAAAGTGACCTTATTTGTTGTTCAAGCCAAAGGACTGTAAGTGTCTCTTTTGGCCAAGATAATTCCTATGATTTACTTTTTGTTTCGATCCAATTTCTTTTTTTATTGGCCTCATTTTGCTCCTTACAAAGTTGCAGTGGTTTCCTCCAACACGCACGTGCAAAGTGGCTTGATTGTCTATATTTTTAACCTTTTTTTTGTAGGACATTTATTTTCGTTACTGTACAGACCCCACAGAATTAGCAATCTTTGTTCGCTCTGCTGTCTGTTGCTTTCCTACCAGATGCATCAGCTTCGAGTTTGATAATCTATTTTGCTATAGAATGCGTGGTACAGATTTGTACTTGAGTTTCCATGAATGTTCTACGCAACAGGTCAGCTCTGTCCAAAGTTAAGTTCTTACCTTCAGCAAGAAGTCTTTCTCTGAGTTTTTCGCCTCTTAGCCCAACTATAAGGTAATCGCTTGCCATCTCATCCAACTGACTATAGCGGTAATTCTTAGCAATTAGTTGAGATCAATAACACGCTACTCTACAATTTTGAACTTTTTCTGTTTCCGTTTGTGGAACCTGTATCGATGTGAAGTAGGCTCAGCATTTTTTTTGAATGGTTTCAGGTATTCAATAGGTTGGTTTTCACTTCTTGATGGAATTCAAAAGTCACTAAAGGTGCCTCAGCCTTTCACTCATTTCGGCATTTACAGCCTTTCCTCCTTTCAAAGAAGCAGGACGAGGGTTCTCCCAAATAATTGGAAAAACAATTAGATTAAGAATTTTTTAAAATCCTCGACTCGTCTCCTTGTCTTTCTTACCCTCTATCCCGATTCAACAAAATCTTTAACTCAAGTCCCTAATCTCTTGCTGGCGTATGGTATTTTGACAGCCAGGACGCAAAAGTACATTTTCAATTGGGTGTTTCTTTCGGGTCCAAACTTGATGTTAACTTGGCCCCCAACACCCTTTGAAAGTTTCAAATAAATTCCCTTAGCCTTTCCCGAGATGGTGCTGATATGCTATTTTGATAAGTTGTGTAAATGTAGTGTCTTTTGAATGCACCAGTATTCATTGTAATCGGATTCTAGTTACCCAGAGGCTTACAGTGCCAAGCTTTTGAGATAACAGAGGACAAAATTAAAGTTTTTAAACTGAAATATCTGGACGAATTATTTCCGTCCTAAGTTTATAAGACCAAGTCTTCCTCGCGAAAAAAAAAATTTAATCATAGGTATTTGACTCTTCACTTTGACAATAGCGTCGCCTCTCATCTTATATTTTTGACAAAAAGAACTTTCCTTATTTGGGAAAGTTGCTTCCCAAAATTCTCAATTCCTGCTATGGCTTCAGTCACCATTCCTATTTCTGACCTCCTTAGCCGTAATATATGTTTTGGAGTTGAGCTTTGGAAGTCCCGCATTTTTATACCAATTTTGTTCATTCTTCCACTGTTCAACCTCCTCCCTGATCCACCTGAGCTTCTGTCTGTTTGCAGAAAATGTTTTTTCCAGTCCTGGCGGATTCATCTATATGACCTCATTCTCTTCATTCCTTATTAATTACCTCAATTAAAAAGTATCATTAAGTCCGGAAGGTACTTATAATGGTATGTACACCCTTTTACATTTAGAGGGACGCACATTTTCCAATCTTATGAGGCAAAGCAAACATCGAGAGTTTATAGACGTCTTTTTCTAAATGGCTCTAAACTTTCTAACTCGGGCCTTCAAACATGGCAGCTTTCGTTTCCATTGCATTCGTTATGTTCATTCTTTCTCTTAGAAAACCAAATGAAATTATCAGATACGTTCATAATTTAGAACCTTATTTTATAGACTGCTCCATTCACCTTGCTTTTTACTGTTGAAGTATCAATAAGCCCGAAAGAGATTTTCAGGGTACCACACCTTCTTTAATACCCTGGTATCTCAAAGATAATACCCTTTGTTGCTATTATCTTTGAAGGAATGTGTTTTTTATTTTTCATTCTAACGAACCAAAGCAAACTCTAAAGAATTATGGACATTTTCCTCGCTAAATGTTTTTCGTAATAAAATCAATATTAATAATGAATATTATTTTTTCTGTTGTTCATTAGGTGGACCTGTCAATTTGAGCGGGTTGATTGTAATATTAGCCATGTTTTTTTGTATATGCCATTGAATATCCGCTTACTAATATACTTTGAATGAGTTCGACTGATAAAATAAACTTGGACCGAGCTAACTGACTTTGTCTAGAAATAGTGAATGATCCAGACGATGGTTGAATCACTGAGAAACTGAGAGTTTACCTGTAGAAAATGTTGCGGCTGAAAAGTTATTTTTTTACTTCTTTAAAATTTCATAAGAAACGAACAAATCACATTTCGCTGTCGTCTTAAAAATCGAAATTTGAAACAGAAACAAAAGGTGGATGCAGCAATCGACAAAAAGATCAAGTTATTTATGTGAAAATTAAATTAAAAAAAACAAGTTTTTTCAACTGAAAGTAAGGAGGGACATTAAAACTTAAAACGAACAGAAATTATTCCGTATATGAAAGGGGCTGTCCCCTCCTCGACACCTCGCTCTTTGCACAAAAGTTTGACTCTTTCTCACAGATTTACTCTTTAAAACAATAAAAAAAACTTCAGCGTAAAGAGCGAGGTGTCGAGGAGGGGACAACAACTTTCATATACTGAATGATTTCTGTTCGTTTTAAGTTTTAACGTTGTTCTTTACTTTCAGTTGAAAAAAAAATTGTTTTTTTTATTTAATTTCTGAACATTTTTTAATTAATGCATGTTTTATATATGAATAATTAAAACGAAATTTGCGTAATAAATTTGTTTTGGCTAAATGTCTTTTTCGTAGTTTTGATCGGACGATTTTGATTAAAAAAAAGGGGTGGGTGAGGAGGCCTAGTTGCCCTTCAATTTTTGGTTACTTAAAATGGCAACTAGACTTTTTTATTTTTTTACAAATGTTTTTATTAGTAATAAATATACGTAACTTACGAACTAACTTACTTAGCGAACTTTTGTATTTGTAAATTTAAATTACGTATATAAGGGGGTTCGACCCCTCGGCAATAGCTTGCTCTTTACACTAATGCTTGAATTTTGTCCCATTCTTTAAGAATGACCTCTGAATCACAAAAACCGTAGAATAAGTAGTTGAAACTACTAAAAATACTTTAGCGTAAAGAGCGAAGTATTATGGAAGAGACGAATCCCCCTGTGTACGTAATAATTTCTGTTCGTTTTAAGTTTTAATGCTGCTCGCACCATACTTCCAGTTGAAAAAACTTCTTTATTTATTCTCTCATTTTTTGTTTGTTTAAATAATGCTATAAAATCCTGCACCCCCTTCGTGCAAATTCTCTTCCCCCATGATAAATTCCTCCATGGAAAGATCATCCCACGTCACCCCCTTCACTCAACTCCCCTCTCCCAACCAACAAAATCCCCCTGAAACCGTCTGTACCCTCCCCAATAACCATTACTATACCTAAACACTAGTCAAATTTTGTAACTTGCAGCCCCTCCCCCTTGAAGAGTGAGGAAGTAAGTCGCACCTAAAGACATTCTTATTAAGGTTTTTGACCATATTGAACAAAATGGCTATCTCAAAGTTTTGATCCGTTGACTTTGGGAAAAAATGAGCGTAGGAGGGGGCGTAGGTACCCTCCAATTTGTTCGGTCACTGAAAAAGGGCCCTAGAACTTTTAATTTATGTTAGAATGAGCACTCTTGCGACATTCTATCAGCACTGGGTCGATACGATCACCCCTGGAAAGAAAAAAAACGCACCGTGATCGTTCTTCTGGCAAAAAATACGAAATTCCACATTTTTGTAGATAGGATACTTGAAACTTCTACAGGAGGGTTCTCTGATACGCTGAATGCGATGGTGCAATTTTCGTTAAGATTTTAGGGGGTGTTTACCCCTATTATTCAAAACAAGGCAAATCTTCTCAGGCTCATAACTTTTGTTTGGTATGACTAAATTTGATTAAACTTATATATTTAAAATCATCATAAAAATCCAATTCTTTTGATGCATCTTATAGTTCGTTACCATGAACTGTTTGATACGTCAAAATAAAATGGTTGTTTGTGGCTTCACAAAAATAACCTAGTGGAATTAAAGTCTAAATTTTAAAATGGAATATTATTGTAATAATATTCTCACTTTATTAGACTGACAATATATAATAGCCCTTGCAAGGCAACTACTTAAGATTTTCTCTGCGGGAGGGGAGGGGGCAATCAAAAAAATTAACAAATTCCATTAATAGACGTCAAACTTTAAAAATGGCCTGAATATAAAATGCCCGAAAATTCAAGGGAACTCCGGATTTTAGAGGAGCTGGGCCTCGGGCACCATTATATTTACAAGGAATCTTTTTTTTTCAGATTTTGTAGTTTTAAATCCTTGAATAACTGTTAGAAGTAAAATTTGTGAATACAAAGACACAAATAACCGAAGTAATTAAAAAAAGAATAATATAAAAAAGAGGATAACCAGAAGAATATAAATAAGACAGAAGATTGACAGAAGAATATATGAAGCGGGACAGACTATTTGCATATATATCTAATATATATATATATATATATATATATATATATATATATATATATATATATATATAATATATGTGTGTGTGTGTGTGTGTGTGTGTGTGTGTGTGTGTGTGTGTGTGTGTGTGTGTGTGTGTGTGTGTGTGTGTGTGTGTGTGTGTGTGTCTGTGTTATATCAGATAGTATAATTGCACCTAATATATATTCCCCCTAGTCTATCCATACATTAGGGGGGTGGGATGAAGCATAGTGGGAGGACCCTTAAGATATTTTAACTTCAGCTATAAATTATAATTCTTTTCTTCTCAAGTTTCCTTGTCAATTGCCCCAATATCGAATTCAGTTATTTTAAACTTAAGAGTAAAGAGCGGCAATTTAGTTGCAGTGACAGTATGTTTTCTAGAATATAACTTCATTTTCGCTCAGAGACCAGCTACATCTATTTCATGCATATTATGATTATTCAAATCTAACATCTTGTAATAGCACAGTAGAAAAAGCCTCGCTTGGTATTTCCCGGGCTTAGTTTCGATCCCGGCTCTTGCAAGGAAAATGTTTCTGTATATGGGTCAATCTTAATTTTTTTGAATGATTTCATAATTTTTTTTTTATAATAAGCGACATTATAAGTTACATTATTATGAAAATTTTGTTAATTTTCGTGATTTGAAATTGACTTGACTTTTGCATATTGGCTTTTGTATGAAATTAATCAAAACAAAACAAGTTTTTTAACTGAAAGTAAGGAGCGACAATAAACCTTAAAACGAACAGAAATTACTTCGTATGTGAAAGGAGCTGCCCCCTCCTCAACGCCCCACTCTTTGCGCCAAAGTTGACTTTTTCTCTCAACTCTACTTTTTAAAAAGCTTGGACCTTCCACAATAGGGTTCTTTGATACGCTGAATCTGATGGTGTGATTTTGGTTAATATTCTATGACTTTTAGGGGATGTTTCCCCCAATTTTCTAAAATAAGGCAAATTTTCTCAGGCTCGTAACTTTTGATGATTAAGACTAAACTTGATGAAACTTGTATGTTTAAAATCAACATTAAAATTCTATTCTTTACATTATATTCTCGGACATAGGGCTGAAATATCCACTGAATCGATTTCCACTGTCTTGATGACTTTTTTAATCGTCTTATGTTGCTTGGCGTGGCAACCCTTATTCTTCTGCATCTAACAAATATTTTCTACCATTATTACATTAAGATTCCACAAAGACATACTTTCCAAGTAATAATCTCTTCTAATATTAATTTTTATTCATGAATGATTTTTTCCAAAGAAGACACCATTTTATGAAGTCATTAAAATGACACAACCACAAAATTTCAAATTAATTCCAGAACACATACTTTCCGGAGAAAAGTCGACTGTTTAATTAAAGCCAAATATCCTCGCTTGCAGGATCCTATCTTCAGTGGGGTTATCCAAAAGTATTTCAACAATCCTTAAGTTAAAGCATCAGCCGTGTTTGTAAAGCCACCAAGCGAGGGGCTCTTCAGTTTAATCGCTAGATGCCGACTAGAAATTTCCAAGACATTAAGTCCGAAAAAGCCCATCAACATCATCCCGGTATATAATTGCATATTAATGAGCCCTGTACAGAGTTTCACAGGGGGTGAACCGAGAGGGGGATACTGCTCAAACGGCGCGTGAAGAAAAGTGGTGCAAGACTTGGGATATATTTTTGGCAAAAGGATTAGACAGGTTAATATATAAGTATATTCAACAGAAAGAAGCTTTAGAAATGCGGAAAAAGTCTAATCTAGAAAAGGATTTAGGACTGGAAAGGTCCTCAACATATAATACGCGATTTCTTAATTTGTTTCCTTAATTTAGACAAAACAAACATGCAAAAACAAAGACATTCTGAAGAAATTACTGGGCATGGAAAGAAAGAAAAGAATAAATTTGACAAAAGAAAGAAAAGAAAAAAAAGAAAGAAAAAATTGTATAAGATACGCAAAATACCAACACAAAAAAAGGACTGAATGAATACACAAAATGTAACACAAAATAATGAGAAACATAACGACTTTTCTTTTCGAGCCTCCTTTAAATCAATGCTATTGATTAAACATATGTTTCCCCAGGTTTGGTGAAACGGCTTTCCCGGATGGGAATGAGTAAGAAAAATTAGCAGTGTAGCTCATGCTTGGACTCCTGTAGGAGTCCATGTAGGGTAAGCAATCCCTTTCCAGATAAACTTTTTTTTTAATATTTAGTACTAATACTTAGCTGTTAATTCTATTTTCATTTAAATGATATATTCTAGCTGGAGGAATGAGATTTTGAGGATTTGATATTTGAGCCGGTTCTGAAAGTTTCATTCCCCTGACTTATCTCCTTTTCTTTCATAGATAAATAAAGTCTAGCTGTAAATAAACTGTTTACCCTAGATTCATAAAAGGAAGATATATATATATATATATATATATATATATATATATATATATATATATATATATATATATATATACAAGATTTTGCGTAAAAATGAGTAACAAGCCATATAGTACTATAAAAGCAAAAGTATACAAAAGAAAAATGATCTGTTTCTGTGGGTACTTGAAATATGTGGGCCTGTTTTAGTTTGACGAAATTTTTGAAGGCACTAAAGTTAAGCTGGAGGGGGGGGGGTAAACTGGGGTATGGAATAAGTATTTGCTCCCCCTCCCTCTACCCCATATTAAATTACACCCCTAGTGTCCACCGTTTCTCACTGTTTCTCCAAATCTAAAACCTAAGGTATGAATAAGAGAATCTTTAAATATCCTTTTACACGGTAAATCCTTCAGCAAGTGTATCTGTTCAAGGTATCAAACAGTTCGTGGTAACGAACTGTAGTAAGGAGCGACCCGGCTCAATAGTAACCAAAACTCTAAAAAATGGAATTTTGATACCAATAGCTACATCAAAAGAATCGCATTTTAATGCTGGTTTTAAATATATAAGTTTCATCAAGTTTAGTCTTACCCATCAAAAGTTACGAGCCTGAGAAAATTTGCGTTATTTTAGAAAATAGGGGGAAACGCCCCCTAAAAGTCATAGAATCTTAACGAAAATCACACCATCTGATTCAGCGTATCAGAGAACCCTACTGTAGAAGTTTCGAGCTCCTATCTACAAAAATGTGGAATTTTGCATTTTTTGCCAGAAGGCAGATCACGGATGCGTGTTTATTTGTTTTTTTGTTTTTTTGTTTTTTTGTTTTTTTTTTCTTTTCCCCAGGGGTGATCGTATCGACCCAGTTGTCCTAGAATGTTGCAAGAGGGCTCATTCTAACGGAAATGAAAAGTTCTAGTGCCCTTTTTAAGTGACCAAAAAAATTGGAGGGCACCTAGGCCCCCTCCCACGCTAATTATTTTCCCAAAGTCAACGGATCAAAATTCTGAGATAGCCATTTTATTCAGCGGAGTCAAAAAACCTTATAACTATGTCTTTGGGGACGACTTACTCCCCCACAGTCCCCGTGGGAGGGGCAACAAGTTACAAACTTTGACCTGTGCTTACATATAGTAATGGTTATTGGGAAGTATACAGGCGTTTTCAGGAGGATTTTTTTGGTTTGGGGGAGGGGTTGAGAAGAGGGGGATATGCTGGGGGAACTTTCCTTCGAGAATTTGTAATGGGAGAAGAAAATTTCCATGAAGGGAGAGCAGGATTTACTAGCATTATTAAAAAAAAAACAATTAAAAAATAAAAGTGAAAAAGCTTTTTCAGCTGGAAGTAAGGAACAGCAATAAAACTTAAAACAAACAGAAATTATTACCCATATGAGGGGCTCACCTCCTTCTAATACCTCGCTCTTTACGCTAAAGTATTTTCGGTAATTTCAACTACTTATTCTACGGCTTTTGTGATTCAGGGGGTCATTCTTAATGAATTGGGATAAAATTTAAGCTTTCGTGTAAAGAGCGAGGTACTGACGATGGGGCGAATCCCCTCATATATGTAATAAAAACATGAGAATACAAAAGTTCTTTACGTAAGCTAATTTATAAGTTACGTAAATCTTTTACCAATAAAAAGATTCGTAAAAAATTAAAAGTTCTAGTTGCCTTTTTAATTAACCAAAAAATCGGGGGGCAACTAGGCTTCGTCCCCCGCTCTTTTTTTCTCAAAATCATTCGATCAAAATTATGAGAAAGCCATTGAGCCAAAAAAAAAATATGCAAATTTCGTTTTGATCATTCCTCTGCGGAGAGCCAAAATCAAAACATGCATTGATTCAAAAACGTTCAGAAATTAAATAAAAAAAACAAGTTTTTTCAACTGAAAGTAAGGAGTGACATCAAAACTTAAAACGCACAGAAATTACTTCGTATATGAAAGAGGCTGCTTCCTCATCAACGCTTCGCTCTTTACGCTAAAGTTTTTTACTGTTTTAGAAAGAAGAATTGAGAGAAAGAGTCAAACTTTAGCGTAAAGAGCGGGGCGTTGATGAGGAAGCAGCCTCTTTCATATACGAAGTAATTTCTGTGCGTTTTAAGTTTTGATGTCACTCCTTACTTTCAGTTGAAAAAACTTGTTTTTTTTATTTAATTTAATATAGATTAGATACAGGCCTTGCGGGTTTCAGGTGAAAAACAGAAAGGTAGATACAAATTTAACCTTCTTCTTGATCAAATTATCACATAACAGTCTAGAATTTTATGAAAGTATTTGAGCAAAATATTATAGTTTCTGGGCTTTTCTTCAGGCACACAAGTGGGAATGTAATTCAGACGAGGGGAGAAGAAATATACAAAAATGCAGAAACCAGCGAAACAATAAAAATATTGTTAGAAATGATGAGATCAAATGTAAAAACCTAATATTTTTGTGGTTAAAACAAGAACAAAGGTACCTTTGCACATGCCTGACTTGAAGAATATGCACATGTTTATTCGAAATAGCTTTAATCCTGAATAATATCCCAACTTTTTTCTACAAAAAAAGAGAAAATGTCAGGTTCAAATTCAAAACCTGTTTATTTATTTTATTTTATTGACAATGATGATACCAATCGTATCACAAATCGAGCATTACATATTTACATTTTTATTTTTGTTTATTTGCATAATATCAAAAATCACTTTTATTCACATATTTTATCCCCTCCCCCCAAAGAAAATTGTCACGTCCACTTATTTTAGCACCATTAAAAACAGCATACACTAACTATTTATATAAAATCATATCAAATAAGCCAAAATGGCTAAACATTGTAAATAATAAACTTTTACAAATAATTTTAAAAAATTACTTTCAATTTGGCTGTTGTACTAACTTAAAAAACTCCAAAACACAAAAATTAAATTAAAAAAAATTTACTTTATTTCAAATATTTAAAAAACTAATGTTCATCTTTCAGAAAAAAACAAGTTCCAGTAAACATTTTTACACGATTTTTATATGCAAAATATCATTCAAATTTTATTGTTTACTTCTTAGTGTAAAAGTTGGCTTTCATAATACCTTAAAATTAAAAGTAAAACAACCATTTTAAAACTGCTCTTTTTTTTATTTGCCAAGTGCATATTTATCAAAAACCAGGAATCGTCAGTAAGACTATTCATTCCTTTGGGGAAAAAAAGCAAAAACTGGGACAATAGTACAACAGCCGAGTTACAACTTTGTTTTGCTTATTTTCTTTCATGTTCAGATTTATGAATGTGACTGCCCTGTCGATTCCATTTCTTCATTATGCTGAAGCTAAAAGCTTTTAGAAAGAATTGGAAATAATATTTCATTGAATTTGAAAGCCTTTATAAGTTGATCAAATAAGAAAAATCAACTTTTTTCAACTGAAAGTAAGGAGCAACATTAAAACTGAAAACAAACAGAAATTACTACGCATTTGAGGGGGTTCAGCTCCTCATCAATGCCTCGCTCTTAGTTCAAATTTTGTTCCAATTCTATAAGAATGACCCATGAATCATAAAGGGTTTAATTAGAATAAATAGCTCTTTTGAAAGTACTAAAAAAAACTTAATTTTTTTAGAGAGGCGTGGGAGGCCATCCTAAACACAGGGACGCAAAAACAAAACACACAAAGGAGAAGATCAAATAATTTAATATTTCATCATCAATGGTGAATAATCGAACATTAGCAAACAATCTTTGATATTTGTTTTTTTTTTTAATTTAGCTGAGATTTTTAGGATGGATCAAACAGAATTTTGTCATTCAGCTTATAAATTGTTTGCAATGAAGGGTATTTGGTACCTAATCGAAAACATTGACCTTTCGTAACTTACAAAAGGAATTCAGTACATCTCAGTCCCAAACCGCCGACAATCCGAACGAGGAAGTAAAATTAACAGAGATTTATCATAGAAATAATTATTAAAATTTTGGATTTGAAAATGCCATATGGAAATGTTTAATGCTCTTATATGTTTTAAATCTAACAAATTTAAGAAAAAGAATAATGTATTAGTTTTTGATACATTTTCAAGTTTTGAAGGTCAATTTTAAAAAAATTCCAAGTATTCTTATTGCCCTATTTTGTAGTAAGTGCAAGGGTTTTATAGGCTTCCAAAAGGTATTAAGATAAACGATTGAGCATTAGTTCAAATAAGAAGCAATAGAGAATGGTAAATTATTTTTAATATGGAATATGGAAAAATATTCTTCACGCGATACATCGACCCAATATTTTGAGCAAGTTTTAATCTTAAGGAAAAAACTAAGGGGAAAGAAGCATAAAGAAATTTTAAAATGCACATATATAATGCAAAACAGCTTTATCAGTTAAAACAGTATTTAATCTTTCAAATGACTCAGTAATATCCATAGCACCGAATTTACAAACAAGGGTAGTACGGTAAGAACGAGGCAAATAAAGTAGGGACTTCAGTTACCGAAAGCAAATCAATCGAATTGTTTTTAGTTGCTTCTTTTGGAGCAGTGGATAAATACCAGACGTAAATAAAACGGAGTGGTCACAAAATGTACTATAAAGACGGGCGAGTGCTCGACGCGAGTAACGACCACGTTAGCGACGACTTCCCGTAACCTATCTGAAGCTTTTGTTTAATGTCGACAAGAGCTTTTACACGGAACCCAGAGAGAGTAATGCAAATATGGATACCAAGTCACTTAATAACATTCGCACATCGAACTGAAGAAAATCCTCATGGCAGTGCAAAAACTGTAGCTGGTGATTTTAAGTTGAATGCCAGTTATTCACATTTATCCACATTCAGGGTTAATCTGACATTAGAAAAAAGACGAAAAACAAGATCAAACGAGTGGACTAGGCCTGATCTCGTTCTGCTAATCAACAATTTATCATCTGGGTAAGTAACGTAGGAGATATTGGGTTAGTCTAGAAAACAGGTAGACTTGAATATATATGGCTCATTTTTCGTTTTTCATTGCCATTTTCACTATACTTGGAGAAATCGACTTGCCTCAAAATACAGAAAAATTGGGGAGAGGGTCGGGTCTCAGTATTCCTCTTCAGATGACCTGTCATGGGTGAGACGGGCGTCTTAATAGTTTCAGTTCCTATTAGACCAATTCTTAGGCACCAAATGTCCAAACCCCGTTTTTACAGAGTAGCCTGCATGGTTAAAGAGAGCATCTGGTAAATTTTGTGTCGAAGGAAAAGACAGGAATAGCCAACAAAATTACTGATTATTTGAAATCCTATGTTTTGTTTGCCTGATAAATTAATATCCAGAATTAACGAGTTTCCAGTACCGTCTTCAGCCTTATCTAAAATGAAAATCATTGTAAACGGCTATAAGTTTTAAACCGCGTTGGCATTGTGGTCGGAATGTCGTTCTTTTTTCCGTTTGAAAAAATGATGTGTACTTTCTAATACTAGTTTAAGAATATATTACTCTTTCACAAGTCACTCCATGCAGGCTAACATACAAAGGGGTGAAGGTTTGGGCTAGACAAAGGGGCTAGATGGTTATGTCCTCAGTCAAAATTCCACAAATCAAAATTTGTCATTCACCTTCCATAGTTTTCAATTTGTTTTGAGCATTTCGTGTGTCTTGTTTTTTAATTTGCTCCCACCCGCAAAGTTTTCTCCAACCCCAAAACTAATTCCTGTGTTCCTGTGGGAGTCAAGGCTATACATTGATCATTATTTTAATTATTAAAAATGATAAAAATTTCATTATTTCAGATGTAATTGTATTTTTTTAATCATTAAATTGTTGTATGAAAGTATTAATCAGGAAAGGCGATTAAAACTAATTATGTTGAGAAAACTTTGGTATCTGAAAGGTTAGAACCCGCTATATCTGGAAAATTAGGCGGTACCCTAACCTTAATTTCTCACAAAAATAGATCTATCACAACGTAGATCTTCACGTGACCTCTTTTTTTCCGAAAATATAAATTTACACTTTCGGACGTCCAAGTTTAATAGCTGTGTAAGAAATAAATCAGGGAGCTTTTCCTACTCTTTTGTAATATATTGCTTGTTAAAGAATAGTAACAGAAACACAAAAAGTTTATCTGAATGATTTGCTTAAACGACATTTTTTTTGTAGATAAAATCAACTTTAAAAGGATTTGTCACATTTCAGGAAAGGCATTCTGCTCTAACCATCCATTTTAACTTAATATACAGAAAGTATTCAAAGATTTATCAAGACTGAACTTTGCTTTTAGCTTACATAAACGGTTATACTCTGAAGTATTTCCTGCGAGTAGATATCGCTACAGGATATCGCTACAATCATACTATCATTAAACGTACTTAATGGAAGGTTCTTTATGAGTCCTGACAGGAAATTTCCGGAAAATGGTTGAAGGAAATGGGGGAAGTTGAAGAAAACGGAACAATTTTCTTCGAATTATAAATGATTTAAATCAACACAGCATTTTAAGTTGTTGTAAACTCAAGAAGCTGAAAGAGAAATGTCCAAGTTGTAAACGAGACGGCAAAACATGAAAACAGTTAAGATAGTAGTTAGAGAAGTTTGTCTACTGACTTCGAAGTTGGATCCTTACAGTTTTTGCATGACTTCCTGGTAGAAGGATCCTAATTCATGAGAATTGTTTTATAATGCAAGTGTGGACCGGAATGGGAAATCATTTGACATCTTAGGTTTTTAGTTGATAAAATAATATGATTAAGAAAAGACACATTTCAAATAAGTGTCAAAAAAATGAGACAAAAAATGGGGCAAAAAATGTTATTCTTAAAAAAGATCATTAACATCCTCCAGAGCGACTGATGGCACATAAGTCTCAATTCAGAGTACAAAGTGTCAACATCTACATTGGATATTATATAGACATTATTGATTCAGTATAATTATGTGAAGAAATCAAAATTTTCGCAATAGGGATTATAGCGACATCTAGTCCTTACATATACTTATTTACCTACATATTATAGTAGGTTTTTATTAGTAGATATTGGACTGACATTTTTTATCAGTAGGTTTTTTATGTTAAGATTAACATCATATTTTAATAAGAATTATAGTGACTTGGACCATGATTATTGATTGTGGAGCGATGTGGAGCGATTATTGATTGTGGAGCGATGTGGAGCGCAGGCTGCGTGGTAATTAAGCAATGGCAGGTTCTATTTTTAAGTGCCCGGTGTTGAACTTTTTGGAGCGGTTTATAGCGAAAAATAATGATTCAATCATTCAAATAGATGCAAAGTTTTTTTAGAAAAGATGTAATTAAGCATGCGATTAAGAGGTGCAAAAATGTTTTTCAAGTGGACATTTTTGAAAAGCGAAGAGGCTCCCACCCTGCTATGTCTTTCCTGTCAATCTTTATAAACTAATTAGTAGCATAGTTTAACGCGATGAGCCTCCGCCACTTTTTGTCATCGTAAACCCCTTGGATGTACCATCATTTCCAAATGATGCACTTACGCTTAAACGAGTATGTCCGTGTGCTAAATTTCTTAGTGGAAAAGCAAGAAACTTGCTCACAGGTTCCAGTCTTAACTGTCTGGCCATCAGCGTCACCACGTCAGCCACCCACCGTCCCTGTCGTGTTAACGAACATTCCTGTAAGTATTAACGTGCATAACCTGAAGAACCAGCGTGAATTTGTGCAGAAAATTGGCTGCGAAGATAAAGTGAAGCACATAGTTAGTCGAAAGAATGGACTGGTCTTTCATTTGATCGATGAAGAGTCCACCACTGCAGCAGTTGTAGACCCCCCCCCATATTAAAAACCCGTGCCAGAGTTATTGAAATTGAACATGCCGGTATTATCAAGATGGATCCCGAATATGATGTCTCCCAAATTCCAGGGATTGATAGCAGCGTTGTAATTGCGAAAAGGTATGGAAGCTCTAGAATAGTGCAACTGAACTTTAAAACTAAGGAAAAGCATGATATCACAATCAAGTTCGGCAAGATTGGATATTGCCTATTTCGCAAAGGACTATAATCACCCTGTTTAATGTAATAAGTGTGGAGGTGATCATACTAACAACGACCAAGCATGTTTAGCTTAGGTTATTAAGTGCGCTAATTGCAGAGGGAATCATCGTAGCAATAGTCTTTTGGATCCGAAGCTTAAGAAGCATATCCCCATTCATGAGGCCTCAGGAAGATTTAATTCATCTGCCCGTGTTTAATCTTTAAGTGATGATGATTTATTAAACATAGACATTGACGACCAGCTAAACATGCCTGTGAATTGGAATTGAGGCTAGTGAACTGTCCATCTGGGAATAATGTATACTTGTGTGAGAAAAGATTATACCAGCGTTTCCTAAATTATGGGTTGGGACCTGGTGCCAGATGGTTGAAAAATTTTTGCCAGGCTTCGAAAAATTTTTTCCAGGCTGCCTGCGGTTTTACAAAGAAAAAGAATTTTGGGGGGGGGGTACAAAAAAAAACTTTAAAAACGCTTTAAAAATTTGTGTGTATTCATTTTATTACATTTTTAAGAGTCGGACAAGCATTTCAAGGGGGAGGCGCTCAAACCCCCTAAAGTCCCCCCCTCTGGATACGGCCTTGCTAGGAATAGTTACAAAGTTCTGTATTACACATCTTTGTGGATTACACAGTTGTGTATAATAGTTGTAGATTACTGTTTCATAGAGATTTATTGACAGCATCCGCGCGTTGGGGTGCTAACAGTTCAGGATGTTGGGATTTTTCCAGCAAAGGGTACTTCCTATCTATTTTTCAGTTCTCTCCCTGAGACCCTCCCTCTATGAGTTGCAAGACGAATATTTTTATTAACCTCTTTCCTCAGAAAATGTTTTGCAGGTCTGTTGACCTCTAGAAAATTCTTTTGGTCAACATTGATAATAAACTCACGAAAAAAAGATGTAGAACAAAAAAAGATGTAGAACAAAGAGAAATCTTACCGCAGTGTTTATAACTCTCTTGCCTTTCGGGTATTTTCCAAGTTGACTTATCTAAAGAGTTGCCTGGAAGTACCGTGACTTCTTTCAAATTTCTTGTTGTTCTAAAAATTACAATAATGAGAATAATTGTATCACCTATAATTCTTGAGCTAAAGACTCAAAATTTCAGAGAAGCCAGAGTTCCTAACCCTTATCCTATTTAGCGCACTAAAAATATGCTGAAAAGTAGGATTTCTTCCTACTTCAGAGAAGGAGGTTGGTCAAGTAGTCTTTCCTAGAAGGGATGGGGTCAAATCCAAGGGTATATCTAGGACTTTTGTTCAGAGGGGTGGGGAGATGGTGCGAAAATAATCTCAAAAACATCTCTGCAGGAAGCATGTATTACTTCTCCTGTGGATGAAACTGTTCTAACAGTATTTGAAAAATCAATCGATGATTTAATAGTAAAATGATGCTCTCAAAAGATTAGAAGTGTTTACAAGTTTAAGTTGTCGTGCGTGAATGTAAACAAAACGTTTTTACTGACATCCTGTAGAGTGTGTGATTCTATTGATGTATGTTGTAAAGTCCTATTAGGTGAAAAGTCTATTTTACAAGTTAAATCACTGCGGTACCTTGGCTTCCATATTGATTCTAATCTATCGTGGAAGCATCATAGCGACACTATTTCCGCCAAAGTTGCACGTGAAGTTGGCATCATAAGAGGACTGAAGCATATTCTTCGGAACGTACTCTTCACACGATATATTTTACAAGAATCTTCCCGTATATATCTTACGGATGTTTAGTTTGGAGCAGCAATTTTTATGTTAATTAAAAGTGATGCAAATTCTACAAAATAAAGCAGCAAGAACCATGTGGAAGTACGTAAAAAATGTCAAAGACACCAGTGCATGTTTGTTTGTATTGGGTTTCAGATTTGTGGTAGCTTCACACTTGGAATTTGACGTTATCTCTGCTCATTTTTGGTTTAATGGGGTTCTTTGCTTTTCTTAAAAAAAAAATTTTGTGGTCAAAGTTTTTTAAATTAATCAACATAAAAACATTAGAGACAATTAACTTTTATGCTAAAAAAATCTTAGCCGATTTTTTTCCTGCAATTTTTTTGTTTGTAGTCCAACATTTTTTATTGTTTCGTCTCATTCTCCAACACAACCTCTTTGACAAGTGTGGCACAAACTTTATTGGGATTGATAGTTATCTTGTAAAACTGGCCATTATAAACTTGGCTACTATTTTACAAACGTGGCTGTTGAATGTCAATCAATCAATCAATCATTTTATTAATACTAAAACCCTATTACAAACGTAAAAAAGTTATTTGGCCCAAGAAGCTTTGCTTGTTATGGGCCATACAACACAATAATAGAGCACTAAAAGAACCATAAATAATACCCTAAATCAAGCAATACATGTGAAATGAGGATGAGGAAGAATAAACACTAGCATACAGTAAAAAAAAAGAAAAAAAAGACCTTAAAAGTTAAGAAGATTCCTGAAAACAATTTTAAAAAGAATAAGAGAGAAAGATATCAGTTAAGAAAGAACTCCAAAAAGGAGAAACAATAGGAAAAGAGAAAACAGGAAAAATAAAAACAAAGGAGAGAGAGCGAAAAATTACTAAACAGGAAAGACCCGACAAAATAATGCCTTTTCAGAAAGAAATAGAGGGACATCCAAAGGGATGGAGTTCCATAATAGAATTGATTGATATACAGGAGACCTCTGTGCTGCTGTAGATGATCGCTTTGGTAAAATAAATCGTCGAGAAGAAGAAGAGATAAAAAAGAAGAGTACCTACCTGAGCCTGTGTGGGAAAAAAATTGCTGCAGTAGCGATGGAAGAGTACCTAGAAAAGCAGAATGCGCCAAATACAGATTACTTTTACCTATAATATGATCCTTACCTATAATATGATGTCAGGCTACATGTTTTATTCACGTTGCAAAGACAAGGCCATTGTGCTTCATTTAGTTGAATTTTTATTTTAATTTAGATTGAAAAACATATTTTCTTCTTTTTTAATTTTTTTATTATAAGATAAAAAAACAATTTTAATTTTAATTTAAAATTGAATTTTTAGTTGAATTTTATTTTACAGAAAATCCTATTTTAGTGGGTAAATTCCAAAGGAAGAATCGGTCTATAGCGGGGTGGGGCAGTCAAGAATGATCTGATATCTTTAAACACAAGGAAACAGGAAACACTGGGCACTTTCACGTACTCCATGATGGACAAAGGCATTATGCTCAGAGGCCTCATGGTATTGGCAGAGAGCATCCCTGTTCCACCTTCACCCTTCAATCCATGTCTGGACTATTCTTAATTCATATATGATTTTAAAAACTTTTATAAAACACTGACTAAGGGGCTCTCCATTCTTAGTCGCCTAGTACACATCTTGGAGCACCACATGCTCCACCACAAATAGCAGAAGTTGGCCACACGGTGCCTCTTCTTGCCACACGTGGTGCAATTTCCACCAAGAATGAGAAAGATTAAGCCGTTTACGGAATATTCTGTTCACCACTTGGTAAACTTTCATCACGTACGGGGCTCGCTACTTGATGTACACGGCTTTTAAAGTTGGTAATCCCCCAAGGTTAGCCTAGGATATTTCATGTCAATTGCTTACCGTTTCTTTCTCCTTAAAATTCTGAAATCTGAAATTTCTTTTCGTGACACAGCAAGATCCGCAAGAATATGTAGTGGCGAGTCCAGACAATCATTCATTAAATTAAACAATAACTTACAGATACCACTGAAAATTTGAAAGTACCAAATTTAGATTGAAGCAGAAGCAGCACTTGATGCCTAAAAAAGATCAGATACTCTAAACAAGATTAATTGCGATTAGAATCTCAAATATCTTCGCTTGAAAATAACTTAGTTCTTCTACAGCTAGGGAGAAAAGAATAATTAACAAAAGCAACACCTTTTAGCTTTTAGCTAATGAGAAATGTTTTAATGGTTACTACTGCTTTTTTTTCCGCCCCATGCATCAGTTGGTATATTTGAACTTCATTTTGACATGAGCTGTCGCCATGTCTTCTTTATTTGTCTCTTATTTACAAGCATAAAAACAACAACAAGGAAAACATTAGGGAATTTACCTAGGACATTGGAATTGTTTAAACATTAAGAATGTTTCGGCTCTATATTTAAGAGCCGTCCTGAGTTAGCTACACATATAAATAAAATAAAACTAAATCAAATAAAGTACATGAGGAATAGTCCTGTTTGGATCTTGGTAAAGATCTAAAAAGCTGGGCTTAGAAGAGCTTTGTCAAACTCCTGTTAGAACCTGTCTCACCCTGGGCAATTCCCAAATGACTCGGGGTCCCCCCATCCCGCGTTTTGTGCAGGGTGATGAGGTAAACAATTATCTTACACGATATTCTAATAACGTAAGGACATTTCAAGTTGTTAGAATTAGATCTTTATTTTCAATACCTTATGCTGGGCCAAATGTTTGGAATAGTTTGTCCGAATCTTTGAAGAAAATTTGGTGAATCTTTAAAAAAAATTATGAATTCCGTAGAGATCTTCAAACAATTTGTCTCCGGCTGTATGATTTTTGAAGAAGTTTTAAAATGAATTTCATTCACTCTCAAGTTCCCCATCCCCCCCAAAAAAAGGGAAAGAATTTTTAAATATTTTTTGGGGTGGAAACGGGCTTATGGGTGTGTTGGGTAGGTGGAATGGGTTGTTGCGACCAAGTGCAGAAGTTTTTTTCTGTTTCTATCTTTTCTTTTTTATAATTTAATTCCTGTGTTTAAGGGGTTACTCAAGGCAAGCGAAAGCTTAAGGAAGGTCAATTGTTTTGTTGTATTGCTTTTTCGTGATTTCTTTTTTGTTGTTGTTGATGTTTTGTTTTTTGAATAAACCCCGTATATAACTAAGCTAGTAAAATCTGTAATTTTCCACAACTAACAAAATTAGAACGTTTCTTATTTTATCAATAAATATACATAATAATCTTCCCCTAAGACGCAGTAAAGCAGGAATATTTGCTTCCTAACCTGCAGGGGAAATACCTAAAATTTCAGTTAGGATAAGTACTGACCTACTGTGCCTTAAATACTCCGAGCTTATTTCGCCGGAACTAAGTGCAGACTCTGATCCCTCCATCTCCTCTTGAACTTAATTTCTTTCTGATTAGCCTCTCATAGGTATTTGTGGTTTTAACGCTAAAATGGGAGGGGAAAAATAATATTTGTTCCTATTTTTGAAATTTGTAAACGGTAAATTTGTTTGGAATCTTTGTTGAATAAAAATATAAGTTTTCAAACAGTTCGTGGTAACGAACTGTAGTAAGGAGCGACCCGGCTCAACAGTAAACGAAACTCTCAAAAACAGAATTTTGATGCTAATAGATACATCAAAAGAATCAGATTTTTGTGCTGATTTTAAAATAGACAAGTTTTATTAAATTTAGTCTTACTCATCAAAAGTTACGAGCCTGAGGAAATTTCCCTTGTTTTGGAAAACAGGGGGAAACGCCCCCTAAAAGCTATAGGATCTTAAATCACACCATCGCATTCAGCGTATCAGAGAACCCTACTGTAGAAACCCTACTAGAAAAATGTGGAACTTAGTATTTTTTCCCCCACAGTCCCAGGGGAGGGGCTGCGAGTTACAAATTTTGACCAGCGTTTACGTACAGTAATGGTTATTTGGAAGTGTACAGACATTTTCAGGAGAATTTTTTTGGTTGGGGAGGGGGGAGGAGAGGAGAGGGGTTGCTACGTAGGAGGATCTTCCCTTGGAAGAATTGGTCATGGGAGAAGAGAAATTCCACGAAGGAGGCGCAGAATTTTCTAGCACTATTTTTAAAAAACAATGAAAAAATAAATATGAAAAACTTTTTTCCACTGAAAGTAAGGACCAGCATTAAAACTTAAAACGAACAGAGATTATTACGCCTATGGGGTTCATCTCTTCCTAAATACCTCGCTCTTTACGCTAAAGTATTTTTAGTAATTTCAACTATTTATTCTACAGCCTTTGTGATCCAGGGGTCAATCTTAAAGAATTGGGACAAAGTTAAAGCTTTAGTGTAAAGAGCGAGGTATTAACTAGGGGGCAAACCCCTTCATATACATAATAAAAATATACGAATATAGAAATTCGTTACGTAGGTTAATTTGTAAGTTACGTATATTTTTTACTAATAAAAACGTTCGTTAAAAATTAAAAATTCTAGTTGCCTTTTTTGATACGCAATTTTAATTAATACGTAAAATTAACGCACAAATTTCGTTTTAATTATACATTTGCGGAGAGCCAAAATCAAACATGCATTAATTTAAAAACGTTCAGAAATTAAATAAGAAAAATAAGTTTTTTAACTGAAAGTAAGGAGCGACATTAAAACTTAAAACGAACAGAAATTACTCTGTGTATGAAAGAGGCTGTTCTCTCCTGAACGTCCCGCTCTTTACGCTGAAGTTTGACTCTATCTATCAATCCTACTTTATAAAACAGTAAATAACTGTTTCATACACAGAGTAATTTTTTCGTTTTAAGTTTTAATGTCGCTCCTTACTTTCAGTTAAAAAACTTGTTTTTTTATATTTAATCTAAAGTAAGGAGCAACGTTAAGCCTCGAAAGTAACAAAAATCATTCAGTATATGAGGGGGACTTTCCTTTCCTCAACCCTCGCTCTTTATACTATAGCCTTAACGTTTTTAAAAAAAATACTTCTTATCAAGGTCAAATACGGGGATTGGGTTGCGTTGTTAGACCCCCTTTCCCCTTAATTTTTTCCCGACTCGTAAAAACGTAGTAAAACTACATTTAAACCTTTTTTGTCGCATATTTTTTAAAGTTTTCTATTGCAAACACCCTGGAAGAAAAATACTGAATTGCTTCTTATTAAAAAAAAAGTCCTTGTGTTTGAGCAATCTCTCTTAAAGAATTGTGACACAAAGTAATATTTTAGCGTAAAGAGCGAGGGTTGACAAAAGGGCAGCCCTTCTCATTTACGGTATAATTTCTGTTCGTATTAAGTTTTAATGTTGCTTCTTTCTTTTAGTAAAAAAACTTGTTCTTTCACTTATTCAATTTCTGCCCGTTTTTAAAGTTATGCTAAAATATGTCAAATGCACCATGTAAAATTCCCACTGGAAACTTTTCTCCATGATCTTTCTTTTGGCAAAAATTACAAAATTTCAAATTTTTGTAGAAAGGAGCTTGAAACCTGTACAGTGTGGTTCTTTGATAAGCTGAATCTAATGGTGGGATTCTTATTAAGATCGAAGGAGTTTTTGGGGGTCATTTTCTTACTTTTTTGAAAATCAGGCAACTTTCCTCAGGCTCGTAGCGTTTGAAGAAGAGCATTAAATATAATGAACCTCATATATTTGGAATCAATATAAAAGAAAATTCTTTTGATGTATCAAATGGTACCAAAATATGGTGGTTTGGATTTTCGTTTACTATTTGCCCGAGTCCCTCCTTACTTACGTTCGTGTACCACGAACTATTTTATAATGCATTTGCATTCAATGTATTAGAGCAGTGGTTCTCAAACTGTGGTACGTGTACCCTGGGTGCACAACAATTTTTGAGGGGTACGCGGTCGGCAAAAAAAAACAACCCTTCAACTCTAGAACTGGCAATTTTATTGATATTTTGACTATAGTTTACTTAGTACTGGTAACTAAAGAGGGTACCTAAAATGTTTTGTGTGCAAAAAGGGGTACAGTGTCTAAATAAGTTTGAGAACCACTGTACAATATTAGAGAGTAACTTACTTTAACTAAATTAAGCAGGTTTCTTTGAGTGGTGGGGAGTATCCATCCAATTAGTGGAGGAGTAAATCTCCTGTATCTGTAATTGATTTTGAGGATTATTAAATCACATTGAATCTTTTACGAGGGAGGAAACTGAGTTTTCAATTACTTTTTAAATGAAAGCACATATTTTCTATAGAACTTTAAAAATTATTTAGTTGGAAATAATTTAGACATTTTCAGAATCCTCAGAATTGTGAATGAAGTTTCTGAGAAGAATTTGAGGATTCCGGAAATGTCTAAATGACTTTAAACTGGGTTTTCGGGTTATTCAAGGTAAAAATAAAAGAAATTCTAAAATGAGTTTTCGATAGTTTTTTTTACTTTGAATACTCCAAAAAGTCATTTAGACATTTTCAGAATCCTCAGTATTGTGAATTAGGTTTCTAAGAAGAATGCTGAGGATCCCTAAATGTATAAACGACTCTAAACTGGATTTTTGGGCTATTCGAAGAAGAAAAAAAAAATCGAAAATGAGCTTTTGATTTTTTTTTTACTTTGAATACCTCAAAATCCAGTTTAAAGTCATTCAGACATTCTTAGAATCCTCAATATAGGATTTAAGCTTCTGAGAAGAATCTTGAGGATTCCAAAAATGTTTAAATGACTTTAAAACTGGATTTGTGTGTTATTAAATAAAAAAAACTAATTTTTTTAGCTGAAAGTAAGGAGCGACATTAAAACTTGAAACGAACAGAAATTACTCCGTATATGAAATGAGTTGTCCCCTCCGCAATCCCTCGCTCTTTACGCTAAAGCTTTTAATTGTTTTAAAAAGCAGAATTGTGGCAAAGAGTCAAACTTTAGCGTAAAGAGCGAGGGATTGCGGAGGGGACAACTCATTTCATATACGGAGTAATTTCTGTTCGTTTTAAGTTTTAATGTCGCTCCTTACTTTCAGCTAAAAAAATTAGTATTTTTTTATTTAATTTCTGAACGTTTTTGAATTAATGCATGTTTGATTTTGACTCTCCATACGTAAATTATTCAAATGAAATTTGCATATTAATTCCTTTTTTGGCTAAATGGCTTCCTCTTAGTTTTGATCAGACGATTTTGAGAAATAAGGGGTGGAGAAGGAGGCCTAGTTGCCCTCCAATTTTTCGGTTACTTAAAAAGGCAACTAGAACTTTTAATTTTTAACGAACGTTTTTATTAGTAAAAAATATACGTAACTTAAGAATTAACTTACGTAACAAACTTTCATAACCTTATATTTTTAATATGTATACGAGGGGGTTTGTACCCTCGTTAATACCTCGCTCTTTACACTAAATCGTAAGTTTTGTCCCAATTCTTTAAGAATGACGCCTGAATCAGAAAGGCCGTATAATAAATAGTTGAAATTACTAAAAATACTTTAGCATAAAGACCAAGGTATTTATCTCCTCCTAAATACCTCACTCTTTATGCTAAAGTATTTTTAGAACCCCTCATATGCATAATAATTTCTGTTCGTTTTAAGTTTCAATGCTACTTCTTGCTTTCATTTGAAAAAAACGTTTTCATGTTTGTTTTTCATTGTTTTCTTATAGTAATACTAGAGAATCCTGCGCCCTTTTCATTGAATTTTTCTTCCCCCATGACAGATTCCTCCAAGGAAAAATCCTCCAACATAGCCCCCTCCCCTCATTCCTACCCCCAAACAAAATAAAATCCCCCTGAAAACGTCTGTACACTTCCCAATAACCATTACTATATGTAAACACTGGTCAAAGTTTGTAACTTGCAGCCCCTCCCCCAGGGATTGTGGGGGAGTAAGTCATCCCCAAAGACATAGTTATTATAGTTTTCAACTATGCTGAATAAAATGGCTATCTCAAAATTTTGATCCGTTGACTTTGGGAAAAAATGAGCGTGGGAGGGGGCCTAGATGCCCTCCATTTTTTTTGGTCACTGAAAAAGGGCACTAGAACTTTTCATTTCCGTTAGAATGAGCCCTCTTGCGACATTATAGGACCACTTGGTCGATACGATGACCCCTGGGAAAAAAAAATTAATAAATGAATAAATAAACACGCACCCGTGATTTGTCTTCTGGCAAAAAATACAAAATCCACATTTTTGTAGATACGAGCTTGAAACTTCTACAATGGGGTTGTCTTATACGCTGAATCTGATGGTGTCATTTTCATTAAGATCCTACGAGTTTTAGGGGGTGTTTCCCCCTATTTTCCTAAATAAGGTAAATTTTCTCAGGCTCGTAACTTTTGATGGGTTAGACTAAACTTGATGAAACTTATATATTTAAAATCATCATTAAAAGGCGATTCTTTTGATGTGGCTATTGGTATCAAAATTTCATTTTTTAGAGTTTCGGTTACTATTGAGCCGGGTCGCTCCTTACTACATTTCGTTACCACGAACTGTTTGATTTAGAGAAAAGAAGGAAAAAAAATTGAAAATCAGATTTCTATTTTAATTACTTTGAATAGCCGACGCCGAAAATCAATTTTCAAGTCACTTAGACATTTTAGAATCCATACAAATATGAATTAAGTTTCTGAGAAGAATTATGAAGATTGCGAAAATGTCTAAATGACTTTAAACTGGATTTTTGGGTTATCCAAAACAAACAAAAATAAATATATATAAAATAGAAAACCGTGTTTCGCCCGATACGATAGTATGCAGGATGGGTAACGAGTTGTTCTTTAAGAAAAGTTAAGTTTCCAAGTAGTTTTATTGATGATAAGATAGGAAGCATAGAAAGTCGTTAGAAATTCCGGGAGCATTCTGTACCAGCATACACAAAACTTTGTTTGCCTCATCATCCTCTTTCTCGGTAATTCAATTTCCAATTGAAAATAGTAATCAGGGGATTCTGTTTGCCCTAGTCGAAATACGTAAATACACCTGGATAGGGAAATATTTCACCACACAAATACACAATATTGATTCCCTTTCAAATAAACACTTTCTCAAAGAAAGGAAACTATTTCTAACGAGCTGTAATTGAATTTTCTTGCTTTCAAGCCTTCCCGAACTTATAATCAAAACATCATGCCTTTTGTTTAAAGAAATTTAAGATCCAATTCGAACCAGTATTTTAAGAAGTTCTTAATAAGTTCTTAGCTTAGCATAAACTGTTGCGAAGATCTTTGTATCATTTTGCAAGAAATGATGAATTTTCTCTGTAGTTAAGAAATTTGAAGTTAGTAGGTTTTTAAAATTGTAGTTCAGCTGCTAGCCGATTATTATTGACATTTTTAATTCTTTAAGAATAAATACGGAATTAAAGTAAATATTAAGTATTACAAAGTACGATAAGGATTGCAACCTTATTGCTAGTCGACTAAATAAGTTATAAAAAAAAAAAATAAAACAAAAAAAAAACCACTAAACTCTTGGGATACCTTTGGGACAATTTGAAGGGTATTGTGTGGTATTTTTTCCCCAAAAATCGGTGCTAAAATTAAGGAAGAATTTTCTAGCACTCTTCTAGCACTCGCTAGAAATTCTCTACCCCTTTTTTATACCCAATGAGTGACAGCTCCGCGTAAAACCCAAGAGTGTGTTCCAAATCGTGTTACTAGCCACCAGGGTGTGGAAATAATACTACTTAAAATATGTGGAATCTAATAGTTCCTGGAATACAGAGATGATAAGCCGAATGACCAAAAATAAAAGATGTTTTCACATAGGGCATCAGGAAGGTTGCAAAGCAACTTTAAAAAGTGAAAGAAGCACATGAAAGACAATTAAAATTTGAGATCAAGCAAGGGTTTAAATGAATAATGCTTTGTTTTCAAATATGTGTTTTCACACAGGCATCAGGAAGGTTGCCAAGCAACTTCAAAAAAGTGAGAAAAGCACACGACGGAAAATTGAGTGTTTCCACCAGCTCTTTTTTGTAATCTGTCAAACATCGGAGGTTTTCTGATCCAAAGTCGGCAGCTTTTTCCATATTAACCGTTCACAGTTACAAGATTGGAATTTACCACAGATTTGAAACTTTTTTTCTCTTTTGCTGGCTAGTGACATTCTCCAAGTTTTTCGATTTTGAAAAGATATCGTCCAAAACCGATATAACAAAAACTACCCATACACAGTACCACAGACAAAAAAAAAATCGTATGTTGGGTATGTATGAGGACCCGTGAGGTTGTATTAAATGTTGGGTATGAGGACCCGTTGACATCGAATCGAAAATTAGAATATGCAATATTAGGGGTAATTAGATAAAAAATAAAAAAGAAGACACAAAGTAAAAACTATAAAAACTGTTCCTAGTGAAATGTTGAAACTTTACGCCTACAAGCAACCCCGTCCTTAAATCTAGAGCATCAAACTTCGCCCTTTTTCGTCTTTTCAACCAAAAGAAAAAGAAAAAAACAACATCTATGGAGCATGTGGTGGGTATTAATACTGTTTTTTTTTTTTTTTTTTTTTTTTTTTTTTTTTTTTTTTTTTTTTTTTTTTTTTAAATAAAACATATTTCTTTCTCTCATATTGAAAAAAAAAGAAGAAATAACTGATTTCACTCTACTGTACGCATAAAGAGCGTTATAAATGAATAACACAGACGACAAACTCTGGTAAATTTAGAAAATGACCAGAAATAATATATATATATATACATATATATATATATATATATATATATATATATATATATATATAAATAGGATAATATAAATAGGTAATATAAATATAATATATTTATATATATATATAAATATATAGAAATAAAATAGGGTAATGTAAATTAGGGGTAGAATTTACCCCTAATCTGGGGTAAAAGCTATAAGGAAAGTGTGAATATGACATTTTCAATAGTATTTTGTTTTTTCCGTAGGTATTCCATAGATTCCGCAACTGCGTTCTTTTGTCCCCAGACAGACATCAACTTCCGCAGATCTGAGGAAACTTGCATAAAAGTGGAAATATTGAGAATACTACTCCTTACGGTCAGTGAGAAATAGCTGAGACCTTATTCATGATACCCAGAAAGTGGACATGAAATAGTCGTTAAAAATTTTTTATAGTAAAATTTTTCCTAGACCCATCCTCTTCCCCAAAATATTCTGACTGACTACAACATTCGCAAAGATACGATTTTGGGGGTGGGGTTAGGGAAAGCCGTCAAAACATAAAATATTGGAGAACTATATTAAAACCAATCAATGATATTGAAAAAAACATCAAGAAAAGAATATGTTTGGTGGGTTGAACGAAGTTTTACATTGTCTTACTGCGTTTCCCTTCGGATCAAACTTAAACTTTGTTCCTCCAAAATACTTGGAACTCCTTCCTGCTTTTTTTTAAATATCTAAATTCTTTAAATGAAATAAATTCTGAGTTTGATTCAGTCAAGTGAATATCTAAAAAAATTATAATTCATGAACTTTAAAAAGAATGTGAAACAGAAACATAGAAATGAAATATATTACATACACAGGAGTTTGTTGGGGAGGGGTTCCACTAATTTCCAGTGTCTTGAAAAGATTTTCCCTATTGTCTCTACTTTGTATTTGTTTGGGGAGGGGGGGGGGGTTAAATACATAAAAAACATTTTTTATGTATTATTCATTAAGAATTACTCACAAATTGAGAAAATTTGGATTTTGGAGGGGGCTCTCATCTGGGCTCTCCTTTTTGCATGTGGCCTGGCTGAATGAACAACGTGTATTTAATTACTTTAAAATAGACATGACAAAAATATGTATTAGTTGTAGGGTCACAAATGTAAGATGGATTTACTCATAAAAATAGTATGACTACAACAAATATTAATTTGTTTTTATTTACTTCAAATTTCATTCAAAAGAACCAATGTATTTTTTTGTGTTAGTTCGAGGTATGACACAAAAACAACGAGTAAATACAATAATGGGCAAAAAAGGCGGGATTATTTTACCTCATTTTTGACATAGTTTTAAGGAATAATGTAAATGGCTTGCGAAAATCTTTCACCAAAATAAAACTAATTGAATCAGAAAATATTTTTTACACGTAAGTATTGGATAGGAATCGCTATTTTTTCCCCTTTGGTAGGTTACTGAATACAAAATCAACAAAATCAGTATGATAGCCAAAGATACTGTTAGCAAATAGCAGAATTTTTCCAGAGCTTCTCCAGAATGTTAATGAGAAATTATCCATCAGTATATTTCTAATAATTTGGGAGAAGGAAAGCCTTACTTTCTTCCCTGTCTGATGTAAAACCGACCTAATAGGCTTGTCATCAATCTTATCTGCTCCAGTAATATTTATTTAAAGGATGGAACAGCTTGGAAATGTGAATGTGGATTATATTTGATGAATATGTTATATTTCGAACTTTATTTCTTGATATACTCCATTAAAAAACACAACAACAAAGTATTTGACTTTTTTTTAACTTTTTAGTTATCAGAAATGACTAAAAAAAGCACTAAATGAATTTAAAGAATCGTGGGAAATTTTGGAACAGGAAAAAAAATATCATATATCCTTAAGTTTTTCGTTTTTTTATTATATTTAAAAGAAGGTTCAACAAAAAATGAGGGTTTTATGTTGAAACTTAAAGCGATCAGAAACAACTCTGAATATAAAAAGAACTTGTGATACTATTATCACCCTTGTCACTCAAAATTTGACAATCTTATCAAAAATGACAAATGAAAAACTAAGTCAATGTAGAGAACCTTGGGAAAATTTGAGACGGAATATAAAGAATATAATGTCATTACCCTTTTCACTCAGATTTTGCCTGTTATCAAAATACTGTCATAGATGAAAGATAAGAGTTTAGCAGAACTTAAAGCTGGTTTTAATAGTGATAGGGGCAATATTCCGGAAGATACACCCTTATTTGAGCATTAAAGCTTCCCTATACTACAGAATATATACCCTCATTTGGGTACTAAAGATTGCCTATACTGAACTAGAGTATTGACCTACTTGCATAACCATACTAAAAGAGAGATACTTCTTTAGCACAACCGGTACTATACCAAAGACCTTTGAAACTACACATTCAGGCTATGACAATTATATGAATAAATTATTTAGGTATATATCACAAGAATACATCATTCGCATAACCGTTTACTATCCATGCAACAATTTGGGTGAATAACCAATGTATTCATGTCAGGACATGATTAACAAATACTCAACATTCATGGAATAAGAGGACATATTGTCTATACTACAGAGTGTATATCTCTTTGGTATACTTCCATAATAACTTTATTTGGATACATACATGAGGCCCTAGCAACGAGCCGTAGCAACCAGATCCAATATAAGGCTGGATTACCATCATATTAATGGAAATTTGTGCTTATATCAACACTTCTTTTAGAGACAATGTACGTTCATCCATGTGCCAACCTTCAAGGCATCCCAACCCCTCTTCCCCCAAACTTTTACACCCCCTTTTTGTACTTATTTTTTCAAGTTTATTATTTTTTTTTACTTAGAAATTTTTTCAGTTTTTTTTTACAAAATTTTCATTTAAAACAAAAAAAATTACTTGTGATATTTTCGGAATATGAAATGAAGATTCATATTTTTTCGTCTGTGTAACAACCATTGCTGATGATACGGCTTTGACAGTGTGTGCTGAATAGATCGAAGAGATTGTGCTGAGAGCAAATGATGTGTTGAGAAGCTTGAAGGTTTTTGTGAAACTTAGTTTGCTGTGTGTCAACGTGAAAAGTAATTTCTAATGACTTTCTGCAGAGTAAGCATGCCAGTTAATGTTAGAGATCTATATATTTTATCAGGAAAGCCTATTCAACAAGTTCCTATAGTGCGATACTTAGGATTTTTCATTGATTCAAACCTTTCATGGAAGCATCATAGTGATGTTATTTCTTCAAAAATTTCCCGAGGAGTTACAGTGCTTAGTGGATTGAAGCATTTCTTGCCAAAGCGAATTCTCCTAATGATTTATCACTCAATTGTTTACCCATATATTTCATATGTTTATCGGATTTGGAGCAGAAATTTTTATAGTAATTTCAAAAGAGTCCAGATTCTTCAGAAAAATGCCGTGAGGATCACAGGCAGGTATGTCGAGGATGTGAGTGACACAAGTGCTTGTTTTAAGTCTTTAAGTTTAGTTTAATGTGGGCCAACTGCGGATAATCAAGCAGCATTTTCCATTTTCCAGTGTATGCATAATTTAGTCCCAGGTGTCTTTCGTCACAATTACCCTGCTAATAGTGATATTTATCAATTGGTGATTGAGCTTAAGAGTAGCACAAGATCAGGATTGCGATTACAGTTTTCTTGGAACTGCAGTCTGGAATTCTCTACCAGTGAGCATCAGGGAGGCTGAGCATCTTCTAGAGTTTAAAAGAAAGTTAAAAGATTATTTAATAAGGAATGGTTGAATTTGTATCTATTTGTGAGGAGATAGGAGGCGGTAGGGAGGTCCGGTTGGTTGGAGGTGGTAAAGAGGAGTAGGTGGATGGGTGTTAGTGAGGGAATAGGATTGCTGGAAGGCTTTTTTGTTTTATTGGAGGGGATATTGTGAAGAAGATTGATCTATTTTCTTTTTTTGTGGTATGATTTTTTCTTTTTTTGTTAGTTATTTATTATGTTATTTTTGGTGTGTTTAGAAAATGGTTAATTTTTGCTACTACACGCCAACAAAGACGTATGTTTTTCATCAGTGCAGTAGATGTATAAAGTAAAAGAGTTATAATCGTGTCTATTAATAAAGTATTGTACCGTATCGTATTTCCTGCTTTTTCCTATAAGAAAAATAATATTGGTAGTGACATTTTTATCAATTTTTTGAAGAAATTATTTTCGGGTATGCATAAGATATAATTAATAAAGTTGTATATATATTAAACGATGATACGACAGCCCTATGAGGGAAATGATACAACAAACCCTTTTAAAGAGCACTTCTTAGTATTGGGGCATGTATAAAGACGAAACTAATAAATTTGTATATATTTTAAGCGATGGTACGACAGCCCTATGTAGAAACTGATACAATATTCCATTTTGAGAAGTATTGCTTAGCATTGGGGTACATATAAAGTCAAAATTAATAAACTCATATATTTTAAACGATGATACGAAATCCTTATGAGGGAAGTGATATGATAAAGCCTTTTGAAAAGTATTGCTTACGATTAGGGTATACATAAAGTCGAAATTTTTAAAGTCTTATATATTTTAAGCGATGATACGAAGCCCTATGAGGGAAACGATACTTTAAAGCGTTTTGAAGAGTATTATTTAGCAGCGGGGTATGCATAAAGTAGAAATTAATAAATTTCTATATATTTCAAGTGATGATACAAAAGCCATATGAGGAAAATGATACAATAAAGCCTTAATCGGTGACTGAGTATAAAAAAATTAATAGAAGAGCACTTTTGCATGACACGAAATCAGGCAGTAGGTCAATTCCGAATGTCTTAGGTGTTGACTTATGATGAAAAATCGAATAAAAGCACGTTTGACTGCAACAAACTCTGGGAGTGGATAAATTCTGAGTGTTGTAGCTGCTGACAGAGTACCAAAAAAATTAGTCAAAGCACTTTTACCTGCAGCAGACTCAGCTACTTGGTAAATTCCAAGTCTTTTAATTGGTGACTGGGTATCAAAAAAAAAATAATAAAAGCAACTTTGCATGGAACAAACTCAGCTATTAGGTAAATTCCAAGTCTTTTAATTGGTGACCAAGTATAAAAATAAAATTAATAATAAACCCTTTTGCAAAGAAAAAACTTATCTAGTGGGTAAATTTCTGAGTGTTTTAGTTGCTGACTGAGTATCAAAAATTTAATAATAGTACTTTTGACTACAATAAACTAAGGTAGTTGATAGATTCTGAATATTTTAGTTGCTAAATAAGTACAAAAACAAAAGAACAATAAAAGCACTTTGACCACAACATAGTTCAGGTAAATTCGAAGTCTTTTAATTGGTGACTGCGTATCAAAAATAATAGAAAAACACTTTTGCATGGAACAAACTCAGTTACTAGGTAAATACAGAATGTCTTAGTTGCCTATTGAGCATTAAGAATCTAATAAAATCACTTTTGACTACAACAAACTCAGCTACTTGGTAAATTCCAAGTCGTTTAAATGGTGATTGGGCATTAAAAAAATTAATAGAAAAAGCCCTTTTGTATGGAACAAACTCAGATAGTAGATAAATTCTGAATGTTGTTGTTGCTGACTGAGCATCAGAAATCGAATAAAAGCACTTTTGACTACAGTAAACTGAGGAAACTTGATACAATCCAAGTGTTGTAGTTACTGACAAAGTGCCAAAAAATTAATAAAAGCACTTTTGCATACAGCAAAGTCAGCTATTATTTGCTGTCATTGCGATTATTGTGTCTTATTTGCTGACTGAGCATCACAAATTTAATAAAAGCACTTTTGACTACAATAGACTCATGTAGTTGATAAATTCCGAGTTCTTTATTTGCTGGCTGAGTACTGAAAAATTAATAAAAACACTTTTGACTAAAACCAACTCAACTACTTGGTAAATTCCGAGTGTTTTCTTGGTGGATGAGTACCAAAAAATAAATAAAAGTACTTTTGAATGGAAAAAACTCAGCTATTAGGTAAATTGTGACTAAGCTTAAAAAAATTAAGAAAAAGCACTTTTGCAAAGAACAAACTTATCTAGTGGGTAAGTTCGGAGTGTCTTAGTTGCTGCCTGAATATAAAAATTTAATAAAAGTACTTTAGACTACAATAAACTAAGTTAGTTGATAAATTCTGAGTCTTTTGGTTGCTGGATGAGTACCAAAAAATTTGATAAAAGCACTTTTGAATACAGCTAACTCAGCAACTTGGTAAATCCCAAGTCTTTTAATTAGTGATAGGGTATCAAAAAAATAATAGAAAAGCACTTTTGCATGGAACAAACTCAGCTACTAGGTAAATTTTGAATGTTTCAGTTGCCCATTGAGTATCAAATTCATTTGTGCCTTTTTTTTACGTCTATGTTTAACAGTGCTTCATTTTTTGTTTTAATTGTTTTTGCAACTGCAAATTAAAAAAGAGCTACGAAAGTCTTATAATAAACCGTTCTCTTTCTCTCTCTCTCTCTCTCTCTCTCTGTCTCTTTCTCTCTCTTTCTCTCCATCAAGAATCTAATAAAAGCACTTTTGACTACAAAAAACTCGCTACTTGGTAAATTCCAAGTCTTTGAAATGGTGACTGAGCATTAAGAAAATTAATAGAAAAGCACTTTAGCATGCAACAAACTCAGATATTAGATAAAATCCGAATGTCTTAATCGCTGACTGAGCATCAAAAATCTAATAAAAGCGCTTTTGACTAAAATAATCTGAACGGACTTGATAAATTCCATCTGCAGTAGTTATCTCTTGTTATGTTTATCTCATTTGCAGGGTGACTATAAAAAAATTAATAAAAGCACTTTTGAGTGCAATAAACTCAGGTAGTTGATATATTCCAAGTGTTTTACTTACTGGTTGAATACTAAAAATTATTAAGCACTTTTAACGGTAATAAAATCAGCTACTGGGTAAATTCCGAGTCTGTGACCGAATCTCAAAAAGTTAATAAAAAACACTTTATCATACAACAAGCTTAGTTAGTAGGTAAAGTTTGAGTGCGTTAGTTGCTGAGTGAGTATAAAAAAATTAATAAAGGTACCTCTGACAACAATAAACTCAGATAGTTGATAAATCGTGAGGGTTTATGCACAAAAGACACATTAGCGTGAGGATAGGTTACATTAAGTTAACTACTTTAAGGTTTATTTAGGTTAGGTTAGATTGGCCGGTCACGCTAACCTAACCTAAATTAACCTATCCTAAAAGTAGATAATTTAATGTAACCTATCCCCACGCTCAGGCGTCCTTCATGTATAAACATTTGAATTTATTAATTACCTGATTTTATTATTGTCAAAAGTGCCTTTATTAAATTTTTTATACTCCGTCACCAACTAAAGCACTCGGAATTGACCTATTAGCTGAGCCTATTGTATGCAAAAAATACTTTTTATTAAATTTTTGATATTAGGTCACCATACAAAAGACTCGGATTTTTAACCAAATAGCACGGTTTGTTGCAATTAAAAGTGCTTTTATTAATTTTTGGTATTCAGCCAGTAAGTAAAATACTCGGAATATATCAACTACCTGAGTTTATTACACTCAAAAGTGCTTTTACTAAATTTTTTCTGTCAAGAAAGGAGATAATTGGAATTTTCCTACTAGCTGAGCTTCTGTATGCAAAAGTGCTTTTATTTAATTTTCTGAAAAAAATTGGGGACTTGATAAATTCCAAGTGTTGTAGGTACTGACAGATTACGAAAAAAAGTAATAAAAGCACTTTTGCATTCAAAAAAGTCAGCTAGTAGGTAAATTCGGAGTGTATTAGCTGCTAGTTAAGTGTCGAAAATTTAATAAAAGCGCTTTTGACAACGATGAATTCTCAATGTTTTAATTGTTTCCAGAGCACCGAAAAATTAATAAAAAACACTTTTGACTACAACAAACTCAACTACTCGGTAAATTCCGAGTGCATTAGTTGCTGGATTGGTACCAAAAAATTATAAAAGCACTTTTGCATGGAACAAACTGAGCAAGTAGGTAAATTCTGAGTCTTTTAATTGATGACTGAGTATAAAAAATATTTAATAAGGACACTTTTACATAAAACAAACTCAGCTAGTTGGTAAATTTGGAGAGTATTAGTTGCTGACTGAGTATTGAAAATTTAGGAAAAGCACTTTTGACTCCAATAAACTAAGGTAGTTGATAAATTTTGACTGTTTTAGTTGCTGGATGAGCACCAAAAAGAGTTAAGAAAAGCACTTTTAACTACCACAAAATTAGCTACTTGGTAAATTCCAAGTCTTTTAATTGGTGACAGGGTATCAAAAAATAATAGAAAAGCACTTTTACATGGAACAAACTCGGCTACTAGGTAAATTCTGAATGTTTTAGCTGCCGATCGAGCATCAAAAATATAACAAAAACACTTTTGACTTCAATAAACTGAAGGATTTGATAAATTTCAAATGTTTTAGTTGCTGGCTGAATACCAAAAAACTAATAAAAACATTTTTGACTACAATAAATTCAACCACTTGGTAAATCCCAAGTATTTTAGTTGGTGACTGGGCATCAAAAAATTAATACAAAAGCACTTTTGTATGGAAACAATCTCAGCTAGTAAGATAATTCCGAATATCTTAGTTGCTGACTGAGCATCAAAAATCTAATAAAAGCACTTTTGATTAGAATAAACTGACGGAGTTTATAAATTCCGAGTCCTGTAATTGCTGTCAGTTCTTTTCTATCAATTTGTTGATACCCAGCCACCAATTAAAATGCTTGGAATTTAGCAAGTAGCAAAGTTTGTTTAGTCAAATGTGCTTTTATTAATTTTTGGTACTCAGCCAGTAACTAAAACACTTGGAATTTATCAAATACCTATTGTGAGTTTATTGTAGTCAAAAATACTTTTATAAAATCTTCGATACTCGGTCAGCAACTAAGACATTCCGAATTTACCTACTAGCTAAGTTTGTTGTATGCAAAAGTACTTTTTTTAATTTTTTTGGTACTCTGTCAGTAGCTACAACACTCGGAATTTATCAAGTCCCAAAAAATTCCAAGTCAAAAAAAGAAAACATGAAATTTCTAACAGGAAAAATAACGACTAACATATCTATATAATTTTTCTTCATATTTCAAAAATTTCACATGTGTATTTTGTTTGTTTTAAGTATATTTTATATCATTTTAAGACATAAAAAAAGTTGAAAAAATGTCTAATTAAAAAAAAAATTAAGTGAAAAATAATAAGTACAAAAAAGGGGGCAAAAATTCGGGGGGAGGGGCGTTGGGGGCCTTGGTGGATGGAACATGGATGGTCATTCCTTCCCTCTAAAATAAGTGTTCATTTAAGCACTCATTCCAATGAATATGATGATATTCCGGCTTTATATTTGATCCGGCTCCTGCGACTGGTTGCTAGGGCCTCATGTATGCATGCAAATTAAGTTTTCATGGAAGTATAAGAAAGATATCTACTCTCCGTAGTATAGACAATCGGTCCTCTTATTCTATGAAGGTTGAATATTTGTTAATCATGCCCTGATATGAATATATAGGTCATTTACCCAAATTGTTGCATGGACAGTAACTGGTTTTGCGAATGATATATTCATGTGATGTATTCCCAAAAAAATATTTATTTATTTCTCATGACCTGAGATGTAGATCAAACGCTTATGGTATAGTAACCACTTATGCTAATGAGGTATGTCTATTTTAGTATCGTTATGTAAGTAAGTCAATACCCCAGATTAGTATAGGCAACCTTTAGTGCCCGAACAAGGGTGTATCTTTTGTAGTATAGGGAAGCTTTAATACCCAAATAAGGGTGCATCTTCCGGAGTATTGCCCTTATCACTACTGGTAGTGAAGGGTGTGAGTCTTTCTCATAGTTAGGATAATTTTTATTTACCATAAGTTTTAACTTTGTTGTTTACTTTTTGTTATATAATCTTTATTTTTTAATTGTAATGCTATTTGTGGTTTCGATATAAGTTTTACTAGCCTTTGGGTATTTCAGACGTCCATTAACAAATGTTAAGTGGGGTTTAACATCATCTTCTGTAAAGAGACATGCAAAATTTTTGGATCCCCTTAAAACATTTTCAATTTACTCGTCTATTACTCTAGCGGATCCAGAACGGCAGGGAGGGGGGGACCTCATGTTTTTCGCTTAAAAAGAATTTGTTCATTTGGTCAATTACTGGTGCCCTTGTCACATTACCCCCCCCCCCCCAAGATTTGATACCTTCCTTACAATGTTTGTCTATTTTTGGTTAAACAAACATATGTTAAATCTTGACCAAACTTCTAAGGTCAATAGAATTCAACTCACTGTTTCATGCTATAGCTATCTTCGGCTAAAGGGCAAGCACGCACATTGTTCCAAAAGTTTTAAATACTCTGTGCCTTCTGTAGAGTGCACAATTTATTATAATATAGTAGACATTATTAGGTATTATATCCTGCTATTTTGCTTGGGTAATTTATCTGCTTTTTAATTTGGAATTTTCGTTTTTATTTCATAAGAAAATAGCTTTTTCATAACTCTTATTATTGACTTTCATAAGGCCTGGTTATAAAAAGTGATAGCTAGATTTCGTTGTTGGAAGAAACTTGGGTACTTATGTGTTATAGTGACCACACCAGAGTAGTGAATTTAGGTTAATCCTAATGAAGTATGTCAAAATATGATGAAAATATAATACTTTAGTAATAAAATGTTGTAAACTACAACAGAAAATAATTGAAAGCAGGCCGCTTAGAACGCATTGTATCAAATACCTAGCTTAACCTAACCAACTATATATTAAATATTTAATGAAAATTAATATTTAATGGAAATATCTAATGAACATTTAATGAATATTTAATTTAATAAAACTTCAATGAATATTTAAGGAAATATTTAATAAATATTTTTTTGAACCTGTACAGTAGTTTATCTTACTGAGACAAAGTTAACTATCTCCGAATGCAGTCACAGAAACCAGTTTTTACTCAAATCAAGAACTTTAGCGTGGTCGCAACACGTAAGTCCCGAAACTTAAATTGTAATTGTCTCAAACAATTTTTGGAGAGCTCTGAAACTTAGAGATTGGTAATTCTTACTTCTTTTAATTGGAGCTCTAAAAGGCGAAATTGTGGTTTAGTACAATATTGCGCCATCTTAGCCGAGTGGTTCGCACGTTATACTTGAAGTCCTTTGGCCCTAAGAACAGGGGAATCCTGGTGTCGCTGACTATTTGGTTTGGAACGGGGTTAGTGGCGGGGTTCTATAGGCTTAGGCAGAGACGCTTAGGCAGAGACGACCCAGCTCTAAATGGGTACCTGAAGAAATCTGGGGAAGGTAAACAAGAAGGGTGTGCGAAAACAACGGATGACAGTCCCCCATTGCACTTCCAGACAGGGCCATGAAATGGAGATCAGCACCACCATTAGGAATTTTAAAGTCCATTGCCCTACTCTTTACCTTTACTTCTAGTTTTCGTTGCAATGCCGTTGAAGGGAAAGCAATGGTAAAGTGGAGATAAACATTGCTTTTCCGAGTATTGAAATGAAGAGGAGAAGCCTCATGAAATTGCAAAATAGGTATGGGGTAGTCAAAGAAGTGGAATGCAGGTAGCAAGACCAGGAAATCAATACATGGAGTAAGAAATACACATCAGATTCCCTAGAGCTGTCTTGCATCAGACATGGTGCAAGTGAAATTCTTTAAGCTAGAGTTTAAGATTTTAGTTTAAACTGACTCTAAAAATTTGAATTCCCTATTTTGTTGGATTTATTCGATTTTAGGCAATTAAAGGTCTCACTGTCAACCATTTGGATTTAAAGAATGTTTGGGAGAAGTTAAGATTGATATTTCGTCCAAGGTTTGGTCATGGTAATGAAGCTGAAAAGAAATTGTGGAACTAAGAACTCTTGCTTAGAAGGAATTCCGAAAAGAAGTGATAAAAATTTAGTTTTCGAAACTTTTAAAAAACATACAAAAGAATTCTGACAATAGAACAAACACCGATCAATTAAGGGTGCTCCGCCGATCATTTTTTTTTGTGGTGCGCCACCGAAATTTGGCGACGTCGCCTAGCATAAATGTGTACGCCGCGAAATTTTATTTTGGCGCGGCATCGGGGACTAAATATGAATGCGATGCCTCATTTGTGTTCTGTGTTACAGCTTTGTCGGATATTCGTTCTGATAAGGCAAAACTTTTTTCACTTATTTTCTAGATTGCCGAATTTTTTTTTCCAATTTTCAAATAAATTTACAATGTAAAAAACGCAGCATTGTCATTTCTTATATTTGGGTGTTATAAGAATATTTGTTCCCACTTTAATTCCTTAATCAAGGTAAGTGATAAGTAATAGCTAGCGAGATTTAAACAAGAAAAGGACAATTTATAAAAATGAATATGAAAGAAGATAATAATTTATTTGTGACAAAGAGAAAAATTTCGTGTATCTTTTTATGTCTGAGCGAAGGACAATTTATCAACGATAAAAGTAAGGAAGAAAACTCTCCATCTCATTACTAAGAGTGTGAACGATAATCAGGTTAAGCGCGGTTGTGATTATCAAAAGAAACAAGGACAATAATTTTGTTAATAGGTGAAAGTCCCCCCTGGCGTTCGTCATTAGTTCTACGATCATCCGTAGGTGGTGTTAGTGTAATCGAGTTAGCCTAGAAGACTCCAACGGTTAAAAAAGAGAGAAAAACATCCCCCGTTGTTAATACTATCAAGACAAGGCTTCGATTAAAAGTGATTGATGAGTTGTCAGATAAAAGAAACGCGAGATGCTCCACCGAACCTGTTCGAAGTTAATACTTATCACCCCATTTCTCTTTTCCCCAGCGGTAATTGATTTAACCAAAAGTACTGCAGTTCTTGTCTCACCGTTTGTTTGAATAATAAAAGGTCTGTTTCTACCGTCTCAATTGCAACTAACAGTTCTTTTTTTAGGTCGCGGAAACAGAATTGTTAACTAGTAAAAATTTGTTCCTAAGAATCAAGGCTATTGATGACAGGATTTTAGTCATTGCGCTTAAATCTTCGCATATTATATAGATATATAAACGTATATATATATATATATATATATATATATATATATATATATATATATATAACAAAATCCATACTAACACATTTTTTATGAGTTTTAATTTTCTAAGCCCCTCTCCTCCCCCCAAATAAATTCTGAATGCACCCTTGATCCATCAGAAGGTTTTAAATGATTTTTTAATCTTTTTTTGAAAGAATTGAGGGATAAATTTTAGGGAAACCTTTCCCAGGAAGATCCTTTCAAATCTTACTGCAGAGCTCAAGAGTTTCGGTATCGCTCCAGGAGCCTTGCCAATAGATAGTCAAACGTTGAACGTTTTCGGTGGCATTCATATGCAGTCACCTAAAAAGTTTCAAACAGTTCGTGGTAACGAACTGTAGTAAGGAGCGACCCGGCTCAATAGTAACCAAAACTCTAAAAAATGAAATTTTGGATACCAATAGCTACATCAAAAGAATCGCATTTTAATGCTGGTTTTAAATATATAAGTTTCATCAAGTTTAGTCTTACCCATCAAAAGTTACGAGCCTGAGAAAATTTGCGTTATTTTAGAAAATAGGGGTAAACGCCCCCTAAAAGTCATAGAATCTTAACAAAAATCACACCATCAGATTCAGCGTATCAGAGAACCCTACTGTAGAAGTTTCGAGCTCCTATCTACAAAAATGTGGAATTTTGCATTTTTTGCCAGAAGGCAGATCACGGATCTGCTTTTTTTTTTTTTTTTTTTCCCGGGGTGATCGTATTGACCCAGTTGTCCTAGAATGTTGCAAGAGGGCTCATTCTAACGGAAATGAAAAGTTCTAGTGCCCTTTTTAAGTGACCAAAAAATTGGAGGGCACCTAGGCCCCCTCCCACGCTAATTATTTTCCCAAAGTCAACTGATCAAAATTCTGAGATAGCCATTTTATTCAGCGTAGTCGAAAAACCTTATAACTATGTCTTTGGGGACGACTTACTCCCCCACAGTCCCCGTGGGAGGGGCAACAAGTTACAAACTTTGACCTGTGCTTGCATATAGTAATGGTTATTGGGAAGTATACAGGCGTTTTCAGGAGGATTTTTTTTGTTTGGGGGAGGGGTTGAGAAGAGGGGGATATGCTGGGGGAACTTTCCTTCGAGAATTTGTAATGGGAGAAGAAAATTTCCATGAAGGGAGAGCAGGATTTACTAGCATTATTTAAAAAAAAAAAACAATTAAAAAATAAAAGTGAAAAAGCTTTTTCAGCTGGAAGTAAGGAGCAGCAATAAAACTTAAAACAAACAGCAATTATTACCCATATGAGGGGCTCACCTCCTTCTAATACCTCGCTCTTTACGCTAAAGTATTTTCAGTAATTTCAACTACTTATTCTAAGGCTTTTGTGATTCAGGGGGTCATTCTTAATGAATTGGGATAAAATTTAAGCTTTAGTGTAAAGAGCGAGGTACTGACGATGGGGCGAATCCCCTCATATATGTAATAAAAACATGAGAATACAAAAGTTCTTTACGTAAGCTAATTTATAAGTTACGTAAATCTTTTACCAATAAAAAGATTCGTAAAAAATTAAAAGTTCAAGTTGCCTTTTTAATTAACCAAAAAATCGGGGGGCAACTAGGCTTCGTCCCCCGCTCTTTTTTTCTCAAAATCATTCGATCAATATTATGAGAAAGCCATTGAGCCAAAAAAAAAATATACAAATTTCGTTTTGATTATTCCTCTGCGGAGAGCCAAAATCAAAACATGCATTGATTCAAAAACGTTCAGAAATTAAATAAAAAAAAACAAGTTTTTTTAACTGAAAGTAAGGAGCGACATTAAAACTTAAAACGCACAGAAATTACTTCGTATATGAAAGAGGCTGCTTCCTCATCAACGCCCCGCTTTTTACGCTAAAGTTTTTTACTGTTTTAAAAAGAAGAATTGAGAGAAAGAGTCAAACTTTAGCGTAAAGAGCGGGGCGTTGATGAGGAAGCAGCCTCTTTCATATACGAAGTAATTTCTGTGCGTTTTAAGTTTTAATGTCGCTCCTTACTTTCAGTTAAAAAAACTTGTTTTTTTTATTTAATTATCAAACAGTTCGTGGTAACGAACTGTAGTAAGGAGCGACCCGGCTCAATAGTAACCGGAACTCTAAAAAACGGAATTTTGATACCAATAGTTACATCAAAAGTATCAAATTTTGATGTTGATTTTAAATATATAAGTTTCATCAAGTTTAGTTATACCCATGAAAAGGTACGAGCCTGTGAAAATTTGCGTTATTTTAGAAAATAGGGAGGAAAACCCCTAAAAGTCATAGAATCTTAACGAAAATCACACCATCAGATTCAGCGTATCAGAGACCCTAGTGTTAAACTTTCAAGCTCCTATCTCTAAAAGTGTGGAATTTTGTATTTTTTGCTAGAAGCCAGATCACGGATGCGTGTTTTTTTTCCAAGGGGTGATCATATCGACCCAGTGGTCTTAGAATGTTGCAAGAAGGCTCATTCTAACATAAATTAAAAGTTCTAGTGCCCTTTTTAACTGACCGAAAAAACTGTTGGGCACCTAGGCCCCCTCCCACGCACATTTTTTCCCAGAAGTCACCGGACCAAAATGTTGAGAGAGCCATTCTGTTCAGCTTAGTCAAAAACCTAATAAACATGTCTTTGGGGACGACTTAATCCACCACAGTCCTCGGGGGAGAGGCTGCAAATTATAAACTTCGACCATACATATAGCAATGGTTATTATGAAGTGTACAGATGTTTTCAGGGGGACTTTTTTGCGTTGGGATGGGAGTGGCTCGGGGGAGGGGCTTACGTGGGAGGATCTTTTCATGGAGGAATTTATCGTGAGGGAAGAAAATTTCCATGAAGGGGGCGCAGGATTTTCTAGCATTAAAAAAAAAAAAAAAAAAAAAAAAAAAAAAAAAAAAAAAAAAAAAAAAAAAAAAAAACATTGAGAAACTAATATTTCTTTTTCTCCTGGAAGTAATGAATAGCACTAAAACTTAAAATGAACATAAAATATTACCTTAACCAGGGGGTTTGTCTTCTCCACAATACCTTGCTCTTTACGCTAAAGTATTTTTGGTAATTTCAACTATTTATTCTATGGCCTTTGTTATTCAAGGGTCGTTCTTAAAGATTTGGAATAAAATTCAAGCTTTAGTGTAAAGAGCGAGGTTTTGACGAGGGGACAAACCCCCTCATATACGTAATAAAATATAGCAGTTCGTTACGTAAGTTAATTCGTAAGGTACGTATGTTTATTACTAACAAAAAACGTTCGTAGAAAAAATAATAAAAACTAGTTGCTTTTTAAGTACCCAAAAATTGGAGGGCAACTAGGCCTCCTCCCCCAACCCTTTTTTATTAAAATTATTCGATCAAAACTATGAGAAAGCCATTTAGCAAAAAAATTAATATGCAAATTTTGTTTTAATTATTCATGTGCGGTGAGCCAAAATCAAGACATGTATTAATTCAAAAACGTTCAGAAATTAAATAAAAAAAAACATTTTTAACTGCAAGTAAGGAGCTACATTAAAACTTAAAACGAACAGAAATTACTCCGTATATGAAAAGGGCTGTCCCCTCCGCAACGCCTAGCTCTTTACGCTGAAGTTTTTTTTATTATTTTAAAAAGTAGAGTTGTGACAGAGTCAAACTTTAGCGTAAAGAGCGAGGCGTTTCGGAGGGGACAACCCCTTTCATAGACGGAGTAGTTTCTGTTTGTTTTAAGTTTTAATGTCGCTCCTTACTTGCAGTTAAAAAAAAACAATCTAATTTTACTTGAGGTACTGATAAACTGTAGGATTGGAAATGATTTTGAAAAATTTTGCAATGCAGGATTGTTAAATGACCGTTTAGGCGACAACCAACAATTATGATAATAATTTATTGTTACCCTCTGTACACAACAAAAATGCACTAAAGAGGAATATAAAAAATGAAAAGAAAACAAAAAGGGTACAGACAATAAAACGCGCACAATTCTTGACAACTTTAACTTTCAAACCCTTTTCAGCATCTAGTTCCAGTTCCAAAATTGTGTGTAAGGGCATCTGGACTACCTAATTAGCCCATTCACCTCTTTCGTGAATGGGCCATCATTCGCCAATATTTATTCCAGCGGAAAAGTCAAAATTTGACTGCCTAATTTCTCAGTAACAGGAGTGGATCAAACATCTAGCAAACGATTACGACATTAGGCTAATATCGTTTGACAAGGCTGAAGTTTTTGACAGAGCATGGCCGGGTAACAGCTTGCAGCAGAAAATAGGCTACTACTTTGTTTTTTAATATATGGGGGGGGGGTTACTCTTTGTAGGATTTTAGACTGTGAAAAATTGACGATTATGTTAGAATCTGTGATCCCCGGCAGTCTAACCTTCCTTGGGCAAAAATCTAGCTTTTGTGGCACAACCGCCACAATATTTGCCCAATTCGCAGAGTGGCAGCAAAAACCGCCACTCTGCAGTAGGTTTTCAGGATATGGGGCCCCAAGCCTCTTGTTTAAGACTTCATGCCATAAAAAACCGATTTTCTTAGGTTTTACATTTTCTAGTAATTGAGGTTTGATGACAAAAATGACAGAAAACGCCATTTTGCTGTGGCACGATCTCTTTAGCTACTTAGAAACGGCAATAAATTTGCCAATTTAATTTCTAATGAGCCTTCTCCCAGCATTTTACGATGATATACAGCCCCTAGGGGAGGGCGACATCAATGCGGCTCATGCAAAAAAAAAAGATTTTCATTGCTATTCAAGTTGGGGGCACTTTAATTTCCTTGTCTGGGTTTTTGGTCATGGTTATTCCAAGGAAGGACTTTTCATTTTGATGCAACACCGTTTTTGAAGGTTTCAGGCTCTTTTCGAAATTTCTAGGAATTTTGTTTCGCAAAAAGACTTAAGTTACGTAAGATGGTGTATGAACTATATACGCCATTTAGCGTTTGGCGACACTGGACATTTTTGCAAGTTTTATAATTTTTTTTTGTCTGGAGCGGAGATCAGACAATTATTGCTCCCCTAGTCTTACCAATTACACTAATTAAATTAATTATTTTTATTATTACACTGGAAAATATGCCAAGTGTTGCCAAACGCTAGATGGCATTGATAGTTGATAGTAAGGTGTTTGCCTTCCAAAGAAAAACTTTAATAGTTTTGAATTTTTTCCATTTTTCGGTTTTTTTGTTATATATATTCAACTCCTTATAGTTCTTTTTTTAGCTTCCCATCCAAAAAAAAAGAAAAATCTCTATGGGGCCTATGCAGGAACATAAGCGTACTTCACCTAGGTGCTTTGTCGTCCTATATTTCCTTGTTTTTTTGGAATTTATTTATATTACAGATATAAATCACTAAGCTAAGGGAAAATTTTAATTTTGCTAACGCGTAGTGATTAGCTACATAAACATTCCTAAAGACATCCTAAATTAAAAATAATAATAAAAAGGCCTACATAAATGTTCCTAGAAGCATCCTACACAGAGGCACCATTTGGGGTGGGCAGGGGTGGGCAAATGCCCACCCCAGATTTTCCAGGGGGGCCCAAGCTTCTACCACAAATGGACCCTTTACTGGCCATAATAATCCATTACCGCTAACATAATCCATTCTGTCCAATTGATTTGAAATTACTACACGCCTATTAACCATTAACATATTAGCCAAAGAGCGTAATTACCTGACGACCTTGGGGTCGAAACAGAATCCTTGACAAACAAGGGAAATTTCGTCGAGACGTGCAATCTTCTCGCAGAGTACTCTCCTACGCTCTTCAACAAGCTGTAGAGACGGTACGGTCACTACACATCCCATGAATAGAAGAACGATCTTATTTCGGTGATCGGTTCTAGGCTTCAGCTCACGTTAGTGCAAGAATAAAAAGCGCCAAATACTTTGCCGCTCCTGTTGATGAAACGAAGGACAACTCGAAGAAAGATCAGCTCTCCATTCTTCTTAGGTACTTCGACGAAGGAAAAGTAAAAGAAAGACCGATCGGATGCAATCACATGAAGAGCCTGGATGCTGAAAGTCTAGCAAATTTCATTCATGACGCAGTGACAAGAATTGAACTCGATCGGAACTACTGTATCACACAGTGCTACGACACAGCAAGCGTAACCAGTGGACCATTCTCCGGTGTTCAAGCTCGTTTGAGAGCGAAATCGCCACAGGCAATCTACATTCATTGGCATGCACAT